>NW_013665982.1:300228-300740 GCF_000517525.1 Limulus polyphemus | reverse complement strand
ATATAATTTGCTGTAACCTAATGTTATAATGTTTCGATTATTCATATTATAATTTGCTGTAAGCTAATGTTATAATGTTTCGATTATTCATTATATAATTTGCTGTAACCTAATGTTATAATGTTTCGATTATTCATTATATCATTTGTTGTAAGCTAATGTTATAATGTTTCGATTATTCATTACATCATTTGTTGTAAGCTAATGTTATAATGTTTCGATTATTCATATTATAATTTGCTGTAACCTAATGTTATAATGTTTCGATTATTCATATTATAATTTGCTGTAAGCTAATGTTATAATGTTTCGATTATTCATATTTATAATTTGCTGTAACCTAATGTTATAATGTTTCGATTATTCATTATATAATTTGCTGTAACCTAATGTTATAATGTTTCGATTATTCATTACATCATTTGTTGTAAGCTAATGTAATAATGTTTCGATTATTCAATTATTATTTGCTGTAACCTAATGTTATAATGTTTCGATTATTCATTACATCA
>NW_013665982.1:293213-299678 GCF_000517525.1 Limulus polyphemus | reverse complement strand
TTACATCATTTGTTGTAAGCTAATGTTATAATGTTTCGATTATTCATATTATAATTTGTTGTAAGCTAATGTTATAATGTTTCGATTATTCATTATATCATTTGTTGTAAGCTAATATTATAATGTTTCAATTATTAATTTCTTCAGTATTGATGGTGCAAGTTCTATTAAAGAGAATGTGTTACATCATGAGTTTTCAGATATTCAAGAATCATTTGCAATATTTACAAAAAATAAACTGTCTCCGTAGGCAGAAATTAAAAATGAAGTCCTGCCAACTCCATTAACAAATAAAGATTTCCTTGAAGACCTCAAGATTGTAAATATTTCCTACACCGATGAGCCGCAGGACAGGCTATTTAGGTCACATGGTGAGTAGAAATGTTATAGTTTTTAATTTTAAAAAATTGATTTAATAATGAACTATTAATCACAAGAACACGTAATTATGAACTTACATATCTAGAAAATATCTGTGAAAGAAAGCAGCCTTTGATTTTGGGTTCTTACAAATTCCTGCATAGAAAAGTAATTTACAAAATCAGACAAATAAGAACAACAAAGACCTGAAAACTCTGGGCTGATGAATGATTCATAAAATGTATAGTAAAATTTACTTCGACTAAAAAGTAAAACATAAAATATCTATATATAGGTTCAATCAACCCAGTTGTTATTTTATCCTCGTTTTCGTGATTCTTGTATGAAATAGGGGATAAAAACGTATCTTCTATATGCACAAGATTTTACTGTATAAACAGTGTCATATGAGCGCATTTTACAGTAAAATATTTGATTTAGTGTTTAGTACTTATCTAAACATCATGAATGTGCAGTTGGGGCACTTACACCAAGCGCCAACTCAAAGAACATGATACGTTAAAAACACAGAGTCGGAAATGGTAGTATAACAGTATAATTTTTTATCGAAATCAATTCTGCTTTTAGCGAAGGAGCTTTAGCCAACTTTAGTTTACAAGCCATTTAGAATAGATCCAATGTCCGATCATACTTCTTGCTTAATAACACAGGCCTGCGATGGTTTTATTGTCTTGAAATTTTTACATGTCCTACAGTAATTCCTGTACGCTGAATCCGAAAATGATATCCATTTTTTTCCATCACGTACAGATTTTTTACAAAACGTCATAATGCAATACATAAAAGAAATACCACAACAGGTAGTTTGAGACTAAAAGACGTAGATTTCACACACGCACGCACGCACGCACACACACAAAATCAGAAAGAATGAGGATGAGTATTTGTTTGACATCAATGTTCTTCCCTTTTCTTCAGTTTGTTTGTATTTTTTGTTAACAAACATAATAATAAAAAATTTTCCTTATGGTAAACGAAATAATAATTTGATCTAAGTAAGAGTTTTCTTCCCCCGATTTGTAAAAAATCCTTACATGATAGAAAAACAATGAATATTATTTTCGAAATGTGCGTAGCGGAATTATGGAAAATCCGTTATTAAAACCAAAACAACTTTTATAAAGTTTAAATTCGCAGGCCTATGGAATCCGTGAAGAGAAATCTGAGGGTTGGGTATTCTTGATGTACGGTTGGCAGATCTTCCAAGTAAGTAGAATCATGGGTTTGAATCTAATTCTGTCTCGGTTTTCAGTTGCTGAGAAAATATTTGAAAATTCTGAATTTATTCAGTGAAACATAATGTACATGTATTGTTCTCTTTCTGATAAAGTTCGTACCACTTGTTGTGAAGATGTTGTCACGTAGATGACTTATGCTGTTTTACATCTTACACCATGTCGGTGTTGACAGCAATTCAACACAACCAAAAATATAGCCAAATGTTTATCTTTTCTCATTATTTAAATAGCTTACATGACCAGTGCTTCAGGTAATCCCACTTTATCTATGAAATGTTCCCTGTTTAGCTTTTCAAAAAATATTAGTTTTATGTTCTTACGACAAATATAAATTTCATAATACCATTAGCTCATGTGTTTGTACACACTATGAATACCATAATCCTATGCGTTTGTACACAATATTAATACCATAATCCTATGTGTTTGTAGATAATATATCACAGGAAGCTAATTTATATCCTGTTTTTTTTATACTAATATAAAAGAACTGTTGATATTCATGTTTTCTATAATCGTACCTCACGTAAAAAAGAGAAAAAGGTATAGAATCCTGCGCTTTATCGGCTCTTCAAAATTAACAGAGATGGGAGCGTTTATCCAAGGAAACTTAACACATTGTTAGTAGCGAAACAGTATTTTCTACAAGGTAATTTGGTAGCCATGTCTGGAAATAAGCCAAGTGCGGAAGACGCGTGCTTACTCTTATATCAAATACAAATGTAGCTTATGGCTGCTAACCTTTAGTAAATAGACAGGACAAAAAATTATTATTAGAACAGTTGTTTAACTGCATTCATTTATAAATATATTTGATTTTTCGCAGTCAGTGTTGTATTTAGACTCAGTTTTTAGTAAGTGCAGAACACAAATAATCCCCCCCCCTAATTAATTTACTGAAACAGTTGATACACTGTGATCTTACAACAAAAAATAGATGTTATTTATAATAAAAAATGCACGAAAGATGAACATTATGTTATTATTGTAAAGAGAGCAGGATTCTAGTATTATATACTTATACTTTTTACACGTACTTTCAGGCCAGACAATGCGTGAAATCTTTATGTTAAGGGAAGGAACGTTCAACAGAATTCCAGACCTTGTGGTTTGGCCAAGTAAGTTTATTAAACTAGTAGTTTTCTCTAGTTAGAGATAATTGTCTGTTTATTGCTGAAAATGATTGTGACGTAACTTTTGAACAGATGACAGGACGGAAAAGATATATTTGGTAGATAATTTAAGCATTTCTAGTTGTGCAACAGATCGAGGTGGTTGATTTTACAGATAGTGAGACTATAGGTTTTTTCATGAAAATGAGACGTTACTTTCATAACATTTTCATGTATAGTTTTCTAGTGACCTTTTACAAGCGTAAGAAGCTGTATCACTGAAACCTCCTCCCCCTTTAATTATATATATATCACACTTCACTGTGTCTCAAATACAACATATTCCCTAAATTGTTAAAATTGAGCTCGGTCTTTACTTTATTTTGTATTTTCATTTAAAGAAACTATAAATTGTCCAGTGTGTTATCATTAGTAAAGTTACAATGATTGTTTTTTTAAATCTTGACTTTAAGACGGTTTCATTTGTTGGGCGATTTTTTTTTAGATTATTCGGTAAATATTAGAATGCAAAGTCCAGTCCGTTTACTGATAACTAAAGCGTTTTATTTCTTCGCCGAAACAGAAACACATTAATTGCAGTACTAAACTGACTAACAAACTTAATGAAGTAATATTTCACTATCAGACTCAAGGTAACTGAACGTTCAGCTTGAGAGTTTATAACACTAACATTCAGGGTTCGACAACCACGGTAGGCGCAACGCACATAGTATATTGAGTAGCTTAGTGCTTAAACACAAACCAAATCAACATAACTTATTAATAGATTCAGTAATAAACTTATTCTACCTCATTTGTTTGTAACGTCCGTAGACATACCGCTGTGACACTGGGGGGGGGGGCTATTCTAGCTTAATTCGCTCGTTGTATGTCTCAAATGGTTTTCTAAACTTTGAAGAACGTTCTATTCATTAAAACACGCTCATCACACTATGTCAAACCTCTCATAGGATAAACAACAATACAATCATCTACATTAAACACTTAGTCTACAATACATCATTTGTAGCTTCGATCAACCACTGAACAAAGACAAGGTTCTAATAGGTGACACAAGAAAACTTTTTTTTGGTTAACTTTGAAAACTGCAAAATACCTTGTTCATTTTATTTCCTTAATCACATAACATTAAAGGACGACAAGAGACCTTTTGGTCCATCTAGGCCATTGTATCCACCAAATTAAACTAAACACTAAAAAACTGAAAGCCAGCCCTTCTTAATTAAATATTTATCAAGCTTTCCCTTAAACTTCCATACATTAACTGCATCTATACATCTGAAAGCAACCAGTTCCAGAGGCCAACTACCCGGTTAGAAAAATAAAGCTGTCTCAGCTGAAGATGACTGCTACCCTGACAAAATTTATATTTGTGTCACCTAGTCTCACCGTTAAATAAGAAAAAATGTGACGCATCTACAATATCATTTCCCTTAACGATCTTAAACACCTCAACAAGATCTCCTCTAACTCTTCTTTTTTCAAGAGAAAATAAGTTCAGACATCTTGATATATTTTCGTAAGAGAACGTTTTCCTTTCAAGCATCATCCTAGTAGCCCCCTTTTCTGAACCATTTCCAACAACTGAATGTCTTCTTTCAGATAAGGAGCTCAAGACTGAACAAAGTACTTCAAATGTGGCGTAACCAATGACCTATATTACGACATTACGAATTCTTTAGACATGTGTTCAATACAACCTAAAATCCTATTTGCTTTGACTCTAGCACCAGCAGATGGTTTAGACGTCTCAAAAGACTGATCAACCAGTACACGATTAAGGTCATTCACATCAAAATTATAATCATGATTCAAATTGTGATATTCCATGTGCACTACCTTGTATTTATTATAACTAAAAGTCATTTGTCATTCATTCACTTAACTCGCCAAATAATCCGAATGCTATAACCCAAACTTTAATGTCATCAGCGAATTTAGATAATTTATTGACCATTCCTTCATCTGTATCATTGATGTAAATCAAAAAGAACAAAGTCAAAAACACTGAGCCTGCTGCTTTCGTTCATCTAACCATCTTTACATCCAATGAGACATCCTATCCCCCAGACCAACAGAGATAACTTTATTAACAAACCTTTTATGTGGCACTTTGTCAAATGTTTTCTGCAAATCCAAATACACATTTGTGCCCTCATCTACATATGTAGTAACCTCTTCAAAGAAAATCAATAGATAAATAAGGCAAAAGCTTCCCTTAATGAAACTATGGTGACTATCCAACAAAATGTTAAACTTTGTTAAATGACTTTGTAAAGCATTTTTTGTCAGACTTTCAAAAACTATTTCCACAACTGATGTAATGACTAATAGGCCTATAATTACTGGGGCAACTTTTATCAACTCCCTTGAAAAGGGGAATAGCATTAGCTAACTTCCAATCTTCTGGCCCCTCCCCACTATTCAAGGATTCAGAAAAAATAGTAGCAAGTGGCTCACATATTCAATCCTTAACCTCTATCAAAATCTTGGGTAAATATTATCTGCCCCATTTTCTAAACTTCCCAAGTTTTTTCTTAAAAACCTCACAATTAATGGGAGTTCTGGAACTGTACTTTCAACAGTACACAGCGTGGTCACAAGTAAATAGACACCACCTTTTCAGAAAAAATGAAAATTTTCAGTCATATTCACATGAATTGATATATTTATAATTTCATTAATATCTAATAGACCTTCCTTTCGCTTCGTGGAGTTCGTTATCCTTTGGGACATCGTGAGAATCATCTCGTCAATATTAGATTGTGGGATTTTAGCCCACTCTTGCTTCAAAACTTGGAGTAGATCGCTCCTCGATTGGGTTCATGTCAGGAGATTGGCTCGGCCAGGGCAACTTCTAGATACCATTTTCTTCCTGCCACTTTTGGGTGTTTCTAGCAGTGTGACACGGTGCTTCATCTTCCTGGAACAACGTTGTGTTCTTGTCCACGAAACCCGAGGAAGTGGCAAGAGTCCTTCCTCCAATATTTCGACGTATTTTGCAAAATTTATGTTGCCAACGCACTCCACTAAGCTCGATCTCCCACCAACCCAAACAGCTCCCCAAACCATCAAGATGAATCAACCCTGCTTCATAGTTGGCTGCAATCTGTTGAGCCAAAACTCTTAGTAAGGTATTTTCCAGACCCATATCCTTCCTCTCTCCGAAAATTGAGCGGATCTTGATTCGTCTGAGAACAATGCGGTCTTTCAATAGTCCATCATATCACTTGCCCACTTCTTTCGTCTGACTATGTTGGCAGGTCTTAATAAGGGCTTCCGTCTAGCTGCTCTGCAACGATAACCCAATCTGTGGAGAATCCGTTGAACAGATTTCGGGCTCATCCCACCAACTTTGGCCACTTCTGCAGTCGTTAATCTGGGATCCATTTCGATGCTCCTCTTGACAGCCCTTTTGGTTTTCTCCGATGGACCAGGGTGACCCGGATGCTGCTCAGTTGTTTCCTTGCCGTGTTTCCTGAACTGCACGATGATTCTGTTGACTGTCGAAAGCGGGATTCCCAAATTCTGCGAAATTTGCCGCTGACTTATTCCACCATCTGCTTGACCAACTATCCTTCCTCTAACAAAATCTGACAATTCGAGAGAACCTTGAGTTCTAGGCAAAGATAATTAGTGTGCTGACCATTTTCATTTATACAGTGCTCTGTGAACACAAATTAGTTAGCATAAATTAGTTAAATGACGAAAAA
>NW_013665982.1:281258-293203 GCF_000517525.1 Limulus polyphemus | reverse complement strand
ACACGCATGGGTCAACCAGCTCCACAATGAGGCATTCTCCAGAGGCATTCCTTCCACTGTCCGAAAATTGAGCGAATCTTGATTCGTCTGAGAATAATACGGTCTTCCAAAAGTCCAGAGGCTTGGTCATAATATCACTTGTCCACTTCTTTCGTCTGACTATGTTGGCAGGTCTTAATAAGGGCTTCCGTCTAGCTGCTCTGCAACGATAACCCAATCTGTGGAGAATCCGTTGAACAGATTTCGGGCTCATCCCACCAACTTTGGCCACTTCTGCAGTCGTTAATCTGGGATCCATTTCGATGCTCCTCTTGACAGCCCTTTTTGTCTTTCCGATGGACCAGGACGACCCGGACGCTGCTCAGTTGTTTCCTTGCCGTGTTTCCTGAACTGCACGATGATTCTGTTGACTGTCGAAAGCGGGATTCCCAAATTCTGCGAAATTTGCCGCTGACTTATTCCACCATCTGCTTGACCAACTATCCTTCCTCTAACAAAATCTGACAATTCGAGAGAACCTTGAGTTCTAGGCTATATAAATGAAAATGGTCCGCACACTAATTATCTTGTGCTACAACATGTACTCTGTGAACACAAATTAGTTAGCATAAATCAGTTAAATGACGAAAAATTAGGTGTCTATTTACCTGTGACCACTCAGTGTAGTTTGTGAAAATTGAGAAAGGTTATGAAAGTATTCCATTAAATGCACCTAACACAATGAATATCACTTGCTAAACGTAGCACCTTTTAGAGTTATATTGCATTTTTGGTACAGCGTATTATAGGAAACGGATGTCTTTTGTGAATCTTTAGTGTCATAGTCACTGTGTTTTATATTTCATAGTAAGCTGTTTCTGCCCAGTTAAGTCTTAAGATAATGACAGAAATGCTTCAGATTTTTGTTTAGAATAAATTATTATGTGTCTTTAGTTTTAATAATTGCATAAATAATAATTTAGTTTTTGCTATATAAAATATTTGATAATTTCAAAACTAAAATATCCTGCACATGTAAAATGTGGAAAATATATCTAATGTGGTCCTGCTAACCGACCAAACACCACGCTACTATATTTTCTTTTGCATGTGGTGGGAAACTTATACGTTTATGATAGGATTTCCCCTTAATTAAGTTCAAACATATACGGGCTGGACGTGGCACCGTTGTTTGTGTGCTCGGAATGTGAATCTGAGGGTTCATGGTTCATGACCTGTTGCCGCAAAATCCCGCTCTGCACTTTCGGCATGTTAGAGTCACGCAATAAGAGCCACGGTCAAATCTCACTATTCGGTCAGATATAAGCTGTCCAAGAGCCAACGGTGGGTGCTGTTGACTAGTTGCTTTACCCGTTCAAAATTAGGAATATGCGCAGTTAGGAAAAAATCTGAAGCAAACAAACCAACCAAAAATCGCTTCAACCACTCTTAATTGACAGACATACTTATTGTTTATCCATATCTTTATCTCTGGCGCCATGATAATCAGAAAACTTCGTTATATCTTTGATCTGTAAATATGTGTATATCTTTTCTGTACAGTAAGTAAAAACAAGACCTGCAGGAATCCTAGATTATGATCCCTAAAGGCAAGTACCCGAATTTATTACCACAAACATTTTACCGCCATCATAATTATATAGACGTTCCAATTACTTAAAAAAAACTGACAAAAACCCCGCCACGCTTTCATCAAGTGGATTTGTTATCATACGATAAGTCAGAATATACAGGGTGTCCGAAAAGTCTGTAACCATAGGTGATTTGCAGCTTTTTAAATTTCAAATTGTGGCTGATTATGGCGCTTTCAAAGCATGAGAATGTCGAGTTATGGTAAAACACATTGAGTATAAAAAGGTTGTTAAATCACATGAAAAATCATTTAAACTCTAACCCTTTCTACAGAGTGTCTGAAAAGTTCAACGAATTTTACAGAATGTGCTGCACATGCTGTCCCTGTAATTCGAAACAAGTTTGGATTAACAGCAGAATATAATCAATGTTGGTGTTTTTATATTCCCAGCTAATGCTCAAGATACTGGAATTTTGTAAGGCTTTTATTTGCGTTTCACCTGGTAGTCAGGCGAATTTTTAATTCATATTTGTAAAATCCCAAATTATGCTGCATCTACAATTTATCATACTGTTAAAAAATTTTATTCATATGACGTTCCTTGTAGCGAAAAACCCAAACTTTTTAAAATAAATATTCTTTCCTTTTACGGATGTATTAATTATGTGTGTATATTAATTTGTTTACCAACTCAGCGAATTTTAGATATAAAAAAATTAATTACTCATGTTTGATTTTCGGTGGCTATCTTCGGTTATTTAAAATCGTCACCTTAAGTGTTTCCAGTCTGTGGCAATGTCGTAGACATTCAGAAACTAAATTGAAATAGACTATTTTGGCTTCTGCATTTATATGATTCCACTAAGTATAAAGCATGTAACTCTAATAAATCTTGAAACATGCTCTTTAAATTATTCTATTTGTAACAACCCATGCTTCAAATTAACGAAATGATAGAGCGTTTCTTTCATTTAAGTTATTGTTTACTTATATTTATTATAAATAATTCAAGACATATATAAAAGAATGTTTTACAGCTGGTGAGAATTAACATGAAACTAGTGACTTTTTTTCAGCCTTAGGTATTATGTGTATTTGTAAGTTTTCGTGACTTTTTGTCATGTTAGTGGAAAACCGTAGAATGTAATTGTTTTTCGATCTATTTTGATGTGTTTTCTCGAGGACAGAAAGTAGCCACTACTATGTTGATTTGTGCACCAGTTTTTATGCAATTGAAATTCTAGGTTCTCGTATTATACCTGACATAGTGTATCTTTTAGCAAAGGACAGATTCTTCTATTTTCCCATGGTTAAAATATAACAATTTAAAACTGTTCACAAACACATAAAACAACTAATCCCCTGCATTTAAACACCAGGTTACCTATCTAATTTGTTTAACCATCAATAATAATGACAGTTATTTATAAAACGGGTGTACTCAGTTTAATGTTCCTTTATATTTTAGCGAAAATATAGGTGATATTATTGTGTCACAATATTTCTCACTTGATATATATTACATGAAATAGAATTAAACTAATTACAAATTTTAAAAATAAGAGTGAAAATCCATAAGACCTTGTGGAAATGTTTTCCTTTTCTGTTGCATAATATTGTAAGTTAAACGTATCTTTTGTTGAAAGTAACGTAATAAGTATATATATATATATATTACTCATATTCTTTGATGATGCCACTTAAAATATTAATATTTTCATCAACAGCTTCGCATGATGACGTAGTTGAAGTTGTTAAGATGGCGAATAAACATAATGTTGTCATTATTCCATTTGGAGGTGAGTGAAAATATTTTGTTATTTAATACAATCTTGTCTAAGTTTTATTGCCATAAATTTTTATTTTCATACAAATATTTGTTTGAATTAAAAATACTTCTGATTTCATACTTTTAACTGAGCCTTAACAATGTGTTATTTAAACTTCTAAAACGATACATAGCGGAAAGCTGTTTGTGTGAACAATATGAAATGTTTTCACTAGGTGGCACTAGTGTATCAGGAGCTTTGGAGTGCCCAGAAGAAGAAAGGAGAATGATCGTTTCCTTGGATACTACTCAAATGGTAAAAATAAGATCAGCCTTTTTTTCTTTTTCATGTTGGAAAAATGTTTCTTTTGTTTTATATGTGGTATTAAATATTACTTAGCAAAACACGCCATGGCAAAAAAGACGCTATCATGACACTAAACAAATGAACAGCTAGGTAAAAAAAATCACCATAAGTCACGTGTAATAATACCCAGCTTTATCAATATGATGGAAGTTAAATGTAAATAGTTTGTTTATATAGTTATGAAATAATCTATAAAAGAATGAAAGTTATTAATTCGCACCATAACGGATAAACAATTTTCAGAAATAAACGACTAGTTACTAGAAGTGAAACAGCTGTAATCCAAGTATACATCAGGTTTTCAAGATTTATAACGTTATCTGTTTCTTTACTAATTCTATCAGTCTAGAACTAAAATTTAAAACAACAACAAGCGTTTAGCAGAAAGTTTGCCAAGTATTTAATAGTTTGCATTATGCGGATCAGACAAGATAGAATTCTTTTCCCCGAAAAATAGGAATGGGGGATGAATGTGAATATTATTATGATGATTTCGGGAAGTAATGTTAATATTATGAGTTCTCAGTAAACGTCACGGTGTTATATGGCATAGATATAAAGAGGTACAAGCTGCCTGAAGATGCGAACTGCTTTATGATAAATAATATCTTAAAGTCTTACCTTTCAAATGAATATATTATCAATTACAACTTATAATACTGTCAAATTGTATACTATAATGAATTGATTCGCAGCTACGCAGTCCACCTGGTACTATTACAAATAATACCACTCCTTTTAGCTCAGCGGGAAGTCAGTGGTCTTATAACGCTAAAGATCGAGTTTTGATTCCTGCGGCGGGCAGAACACAGATAGCTCATTGTATGGCTTTGTGCTATAAAACAAACAAATAATAGCGGGCTAACAAATTGAAATACAAAGAACACACATGTAGAGGTACTTTCTGTTCTAAACACGTTTCACACAGTTCTGGATGTAAGATTCGTTAAGGTCTGAAAGCGTACTGTTCAAGGGTTCTAAAACTTATTGGTCTAAAGAAGTTTAGTTTCCGAAGTGATGAAGAAACGTTTAATATATATATATTCAACCACTCCCTCATTGACATAATGTTTATAACATAAAACTTGATGGGTGAGATTAAAGAGGTGTAACTACAGTGGATAAATGGTTTGTTCTCAGTTCTTGGTGTGTGTAACGTTTGATGTGTCTATAATCAACAACCCCTGACGGACACTATGTATATAACATACTTGATGGTGAGATTAAATTAGTGTATAAATGAGATGTGTAACTTTGAAGATGTCTGGAAAATTTCTAACCTGGCACTTTGAGTTAGATGTCTTCGAATAAGTAATTTACATCTTTATTTTTTTATTTTACGATTCAGAACAAAATATTATGGGTCGATAAGAAGAACCACACAGCCCACATTGAAGCTGGAATATTGGGTAAAGACTTAGAATCTAAGGTAAGTAATGTAAAAATATGTTTGAATTTTCTCACACAGAACCACTTCAAAACAAATTTCTTGACTAAACTACTGGCCGGTACCATGTTTTAACACTGTGTGTTCTTTGTGCAAATAAAGCGTATATATAAAGTCCTAACAAATTCTGTCTGAACCAATCAACAAATGAATTTAACAAGTTCAGATTGTACACAATTAACCTGAAGTACCTTTCTCAGATCGAAGAAGTTGATAGTTTCTATTAATATATTTAATAAGTATCCCAGAATTAGGTAGTGCTTCAAAGAAACATTACTTTAAAAAAAATATGGATTTAGCTCACACGGAGCAAATACACGAGTTGGCTTTAGAGCACGGTAAACATAGCCACGGGGCCGAACACAGTTTGTTACTAGTTTTCATGTCTCTAACAGTTTTCCATAGCGTTAGAAATATTGATTCTCGTAGTTTACTCGTAGCTAAAGTCCGTCCTCTTTTAACGATTTACAAACTTCCTTAGACCTAAAATTATTCTACGTTTACACACTTATAACTCAACTGTTTGTTAAGAATAGTTATAATTATCTCATGCAACTTGTAAGTTATAATACATTTGTAATATATTCTATAATGTTTTTTTTTTCATTCCGTTTACTTCTTTACTGAATATCTAGGTAAATTAGTGATTAATGATACTACAGTTGTAGTCAATAAATAACTGTATAACACTATTTTCAGATTTCGCAGAAGATGGAATAATTATATTGCGAAATGTTCGAATCTTGTAACTAGAAATGTTTTGTATTTTGTTAACCGTCTTCATCTTTATTATTAGACCTAGTTTTCCCCATCATGAATCCATTACTAATGAAACACAGTGGTGTGCCGTAAAATTTTAAACTCAAAATCCAAAAAATAACTGTTTTTTCATTATGTACTTATACCTATAATCAAAAATGGTGATAAGTAACGAAACTTGAATGGCGTTTGTTATTATTTTGGTAATATTTATACACATGATAACATTTTTTAACTTAATGCAAGTAAACACTTTTAAAAATATCAAAACCATATCGTGTTGGGTTTTCTTTTCAGCTTGCTGAGTACGGATTCTGTACGGGTCATGAACCAGATTCAGCAGAATTCAGTTCTCTGGGAGGTTGGGTAGCCACCAGGGCATCTGGGATGAAGAGAAATATCTATGGAAATATAGAAGATATGTTGGTCCACGTGCGGATGGTAACATCTCAAGGTGTCGTGGAGAAAAATTGCCAGGTAGGCTTCCTTAACGTGACGGTGTACTGTTTGAAAGGGGGATTTAAACTAAGCGAAGGGTTTTTTTCTTTTTGTAGTAATGAGAAAAATTGTCGGATTGGCTTGTTTATCATGATTGTGTACCGTTTGAAAGTAAGCAATCTTTCTACAGTAGTGGTAAAAGAATGTTTTTATAACATAACGAACTGTAATACATCTTTTAAGTATGTTGATGCAGTATTGATAAAGGAATAGATACCATTTATCTTTCTGGAAAACAAACTTTTGCCAATCAATACCCTCTAAGAAAAAAAAAAGACAAAAATAAGGAAGTCTATAATCTGAATATTTTCGAAAAGGTCTTTCTTCATTTTGGACAACTGGTAAAGAAAGTTCTACCTTTAGAATGCGCTGGAGTTGTAGGACTTTTTTGTCTTTAAATTATTTTTTGAACCTATGAGTATTTCTAATTCTAAGAAAAAAGGTTCCAGCAAACACACCTCTAGCTGTTGAGAAGGTGAGAATTAAAGGTGTAAATTTAAGCTAAATAATAGCTCACACTTCTGATATGTGTATAAAAGGTATGGATGTACAAACAGAATAGAAAGTCATGTAGGTGATATGTGAAAATAAAAAAATTAAACAAGACATAAACTTTTAATAAAATCACTTTCACTAAGATAATTGCATTATAGCTATAAAATGTTATGAATACAGTTGTCCTACAGTGGCTCAGTGGTAAGTCTGTAGGCTTATAATCCTAAAATATGAGTTTCAGTACTTGTGGTATGCACAGCATTTATAGCCCATTGTGCAGCTTTTTGCTTAATTCCAAACAAACTTTAGAGAAACGTTTTTGTTTTGCTACTTTGTTCGTGTGCTGTGAATATTCAATGACAACAGATTATGTTATTTCATTCCAAGTGACACAAAATTATCTGGACAGGAAACCAATGACGCTGATCTTAATTGGTTAACAGTATTTGATATGATTTACTTAATAAATGACTGTATGATTAGTGAATTGTGCGCGTGTGGTTGTAATTGTAGGTACTGTAAATTTTGCGATGTAAGTATTGCAAGGTGCGTGTGTTTTAATAAGTATTTGCTATGTACATGTTAGTGTATCCTACTAGTGTTGTTGTGTAAATGCGCTGTAAATTTTCAAGCAGAAAAAAGAAACAAAGAGCTGAGTCAAGCTAGCATTTCAATAACAGAAGTTTGGCAACCTGCTTACTCTGTGGAAGAAATACAAGAGCAAGAGACATTTGGTTTTTCTTGTTTGTGCTAACAGGAAACAACGACAACAAAAAATAACCATCGTTTCAAATATTTGTATTCGATTTTGCAAATTATCAAAAAACTACTTTCTAAGAATTTGTAGCCGCGGCATAGCGATTCATAGAATGGCTCTGAATTTATCAAGTATAAACGTTTAGCTCAAAGCTCTGACATCTCTTGGCCGATTTGAGATCTAATTACAGTTTTTGGATTCAGGAGAACAAACCCTTTTGATTGGTGTATTTGACAACGGTTTTAAGAAACTGAATATACACTGTGTTAAAAGTGTGCAAAGCGTCGAACATTATCTTGGAATCACTTGTTACAAACCCTTTTGATTGATGTATTTGACAACGCTCCAGGTCTAATAGATTAATTTACTCTGATCTTGCATAAAAGAGTTTCAATTTGAGGGTCTAGCGCGCCTTACGCTTGGTATTTCTGGCGCACAAAAATATAACTAATATAAAGGAAAACAAAAAAGGTTTCGTAGTTTAATTTACTCTAATTCTGCCTAAAAGAATTTCAATTTCCGTGGCTATTGAGGATTTCCTCTTGTTTATTTCTTTCCACAACTCTGCGTGTTCATAATGAACTTTTTACATTTTAGTCCTTAGTTTACTCACTTAAGGAGGAATCACATGAAAAATGTTAATGTCAAAATGAATAAAAATTAACTGGAAGATTTTGTTTAGAATTAAGCACAAAGCTACACAATGGGCTATCTGTGCTCTGCCTCCCACGGGTATCGAAACCCGAATTATAGCGTTGTAAGTCCGCAGACATACCGCTGTTCTACTGGGGGCTAACTGGAAGAGAATATAAAGTTTAGAATAATTAACAATATTTGGATTTTATAATTATTTCTTATTATGATGGTTCTCTAGGTTCCAAGAATCTCGTGTGGTCCAGACATCCACCACTTCATTCTCGGATCTGAAGGTATTTATAACCCGGGCTAGGAGAGTAAAATATATGTAGCTGGTTAATAAAAATTATGTAATACACATATGTTTAGAGTTACAAATTTCGAACATACTTTTTTTCAATATATTTATCAGTACGCTAAAAAATCACCTTTTAAGCCAGAATTTTAAGCTTTGAACCCATAAAGTTAACCTAAAAATATTATTTTAGTCAAGTAACTTTTTTGCTAGCGACTAGACTTGTATGCTTAAAGAAGTATAATTTTTTGTAGAAACCAATGTGCTACATTTCAAACAACTTTTACTGTAACTTGTGTTAAAATATAAATATATAATAAATATTTTCTGATTAAATCTGTTTAGGTGCGCCTATTAAAATACGATAAAATATTATATGGTTTAAGAGTGGTTTGTGTTGAAAACATAGAAATGGTTTAAAAACTGAATGTACACTGTGTTAAAAATGTGCAAAGCGTCGAACATTATCTTGGAATCACTTGTTAGAAAGACAATAGACATTTGGTAAATGATTTACAAGATCGTAATGAGGAAATGGTTGTGTGTTTTCAATAAGAACTCCACAGCCTACTTATTGTTTGTTTCACATTGTATTATCATTTCAACATTACCTACTTTATTTGAATTCCACAGGAACTTTGGGTGTAATTACAGAAGTGACACTTATGATTCATCCTCTACCGGAATACAAAAGATATGGGTCAATCATATTCCCAGAATTTGATGCCGGAGTATCGTATATGAGAGAGGTTGCTAAACAGGTATAACAAGCGAGTGAGTTTAGAGAATTGTTGTGGATAACGTGTAACTTGACTGTTTATCATTACATAAGTTAACATAACTTACTGATGAGTAAAGTGAGTGAACTATAGAGTCTTAGAACACGTTTTGCAATTTATATCCTTAATTGGTTACTCTTGCTAGGTGTTTCTGTCAAAGAATATTTTCCACTTCTTTTCACGATTGTTCTTTATAAGCTTGCTTGAAAAATATGTCTATGGATGCATCGTTTATTGAAAGTTCTTTAGACTAAATAGCGTTATTTTACTTTGAATGTTACCAATCAAATTCTTCTTCATGACAAAATTCGCCTTAAACCCATAAAACCGCAGTCACCAGCTCCTTAGCTGAATTCACATAAAATATACTATTAAGTACAAATATATATCAAGTTCAATAAAAATACATTCACACACACATATATATATAAGCAGTTTCCAAAGTTACACTGAAACTATTATAATTTCAGGCACTCAAGCCAGCCTCAGTGCGTTTAATGGATAACGAGCAGTTCATCTTTGGTAAGTTTTGTTTTTTCTTCTCTTGTATAGAGGACAAAATAATAATAAACAACACGTCGTAAAAGTCCATGTTGCAATGTCCGTTCATGCATGCTCTATCTAACGACAGTGTATATTAACAAATAGAGTGTAATGTGGTATCCATTGCAAAATATTTCGCTGCATAGCTTTCATATACAAAATACACCACTATTCCTTGCGGGATTTCTATAATTCATCTAGTACACAAGGACTAGATTTTCCAGCTCCAGTAGACTGATCACATAGCAATCTGTAGGAGCTGCTTCCAGTGACCTGTATGTCTTCATATGGAATAGTGTGAATATGAATTTCATTCTCCAGCTGCTTGAGGTATGCGACAGTTGAACGAATATGTTGTAAATGCAATTTGTGTAAATGTAACTTGTGTCGCTTTTTCAGATTAAGATCCTTTTTATTATGCTCCTGGATTCTCACCTGTTACAAGACGCCATAATTTGCTTAACACGGTTGGGATCCGACTTATTGCAAGTCTCTTTCTTAATGGTCCTGGTCTCCAAGTTGATCCATATTTCTTTGTTTACCTGTACCATTATGTACAAGTGATATCCTTGTCTTGTAAACACTAAATTCCCAATCTGAACACATCTTCATGGTCTGAGTGAATACATATTTTTCGTACGAAAGAACTATTACATATTCTTACCAAAAGCTATCACCTTTTGGAGGCATCACACTATCTACAATCGCAAACAACGTCAAAATGTAGTTCTGATTCGTGGCGTTCCACCGCGACTTTATATCGGTTGCCACTTGAATTATTGACTTTCATAATTAAACTGCTTTTATATAACATACTCAACTCTGTATATTTGAAGAACTAAAAAAACCAGCAAAACATTTAAATACACTATAGTGAATGAAATCTGTTTTGTTGTGTGACATTTCTCCTGATCTTATATGCTTCAAAAATTGGTATGCTATTAGCTGTCAAACTGGAGGATTAATTTGCTTTCTCACTAGTTTTAACATTCGTATATCCAAGAAAAACAATAAAAAGAAAATATTGGAAATGTTTCAAACTTTTTGCCAGTAAGAAGTAAAAATCTAATACTGAATAGTTAACGACCATTTTTAGATATAGAAACTGGCTGAATAGCTTCGACTTTCAAGTTTCAGATATTCACAAGAGACAATTATAAGAGAACATTACAGTTATAGGGTGAAAATAAGTATTAATAAGAATTAATTTCCATGTAATGATAAATATCATACGTTAATAGAACTAGTAATCAATATACGTACGGCTTGAAATTTATAAAATATGGCTTATGTACTATAAATTCATTTGAAAACGCACACATTTGTATCACATCATAGTTGCGTACTGGTTCATGCAGTAAGATACGCAATTAGTGTTTGTTTGGTTTCTATATCGTGACGTTTATAACTAGTTTGTTTCATCCATACTTTCCCTGATTCTGTATAATCTCCAGGAGACACTTATTCTGATAACAAAAGAAATAGCAAATATTTCATGACGTAGTGCAAATACAAGCTTCATAAATGTTTACAAGAATTATATGAAAAATTGATACTAACTAGAGAGCTCGATAGTTGAAATAAATAATCAGATAATACTAGTTTCCTTTAACTATCTTGAGAACTAAGAAAATTGAATGCTAGGGAACATACAGAGAAACAATTACAAAACGCAAAGACTAGTAACATTATGATGCTGTTCAATTGAAAAATGTTCGTGTCAAAGTTATGAGCAAAAACATTTGTGAGTTGCACATAAGAACAATCTAAACGTAGTTCACTACAGAGGTTACAGCTTATTAAAAGGAATCGCATTATGTTGAGGTTAATATTGCATCTAATAACAGTGGATATACTATTCTTTCTTTTCATGCATAACGTTTGTTTAATGTAATAAATTAATCTTCATTTACTTTTAGTTGAACATGTGGTGTTAGAACAACAAAACACTTAAAAGTTAAAATGACTTTTGACTTAATGGAGCTGAGTTCCACAGGCTTACTAAATTTTTTTTATTGGTATTGTTTG
>NW_013665982.1:274648-280258 GCF_000517525.1 Limulus polyphemus | reverse complement strand
GGGATTGACCGTCACATTATAACGCCCCCACGGCTGAAAGGGCGAGCATGTTTGGTGTGACAGGGATTCGAACCCGCGATCCTCAGATTGCGAGTCGAGTGCCTTAATCACCTGGCCATGCCGGGCCTCTTACTGGATTGAGTTAGTTGCTGTGGCAGGGAATTTAATCTTATAATCTCGCCTTCAAAAAATAAGTAATATATTTTTATTAGAGCAGTATCTTTTGTTTAACATTTTATGTGTTACATGAGGCATAATCCAAAACGTGTGTTGACAGTCAGACTCACATAACACAAAACTTGTTTTCAAACAAGGTATATATCTTATTTTGTTTATAAAATCCCATTAATTTTTTATATACTTTATTCGCCCCCAGTGGCACAGCGGTATGTCTGCGGACTTGCAACGCTAGAAACCGGTTTCGATATCCGTGGTGGGCAGAGCACAGATAGTCCATTGTGTAGCTTTGTGCTTAACTTAAAAAAAACAAACTTATATTTTCTTTATTACACTCTGTAATTCAACAACTGGATTTTGAAACGTTACAATTTTTATGGTCTCATTATTATTATTTGTGTTCTCATTATGGTTGTCTGTATTTTGTTAATTGTTGATGCTCATATTGTGATCACTGTATTTTGGTAATGTTTGGTGTTGTCTATATGGTTGTCTGTATTTTGTTAATTGTTGGTGCTCATATTGTGATCACTGTATTTTGGTAATGTTTGGTGTTCTCATTATGGTTGTATGTATTTTGTTAATTGTTGGGGCTCATATTGTGATCAGTGTATTTTGGTAATGTTTGGTGTTCTCAATATGATTGTCTAAATATTGGTAATTTTCAGTGGTCTCGCTGTGATTACCTATATGTTGGTAACGTTTCGTGTTCTGATTGTGATTATCTGTATTTTGATAATGCTTTATGGTCTCTTTGTCATTACCTGTATTTTGGTATTCTCATTAAGAATATCTGTATTTTGCAAATGTTTTATGGTCTCATTGTGATAGACAGTATTAGATAATGTTTTGCAGTCTCATTATGACTATCTTTATTTTGAGAACTTGAGAATTTGTTATTATATATTTATTTTAATATCGACGTTTGTTTAGATTAAATTTATATTTAGAAATATACATAGCTTATACTGTTAAATATGTATTGCGAAACTTCCGCCTATTCTCCAAAGTTGTAGAAGATTCTCGAGAATAAGTAAACTAGAGTATGTAAACGCTTGTGTTAGCGTCGGTATTGTTACGTAAAACTTAAATTTCCAGAAACTCTCCACACGCCTATAAATATAATCAACGGAAAGCGTGAAAAGAAGAGTATCTATTATTGGTTTGCTATAGTTGGTATGCTATAAGTTTCAGAAGCTATAACTGTGATTGTTATAACGCTTATCAATCGGAAAACTTCAGATATTTGACCAGGAGCATTTACAAAGTTCGAACATTACAAATTATTTAACTTTAGTGGATTCTCATCGGAATTAGTATTTTTACGAAAACATTATATAACTTCATCGTGGAAAACTCGGTGTGTGTGGCTGGTGAATAATGAAGGACAAAGCTAGCTAGCTCCCCGTATAGAGAAACGTACCTACATCAACTCCTAATTAACTCGCTCATCATGAACCCTCGATAAGATATCAAGAAAGTTCCAGATTATTTATATTGCTTGTAAGTTTGTAAACTTTCTGTATATAAATCATTGTGTGTATTAACTGTTATTGTAAATTGTATTATTGCTTATATATTAAAATATATTTGTATTTAAAAAAAGAACTGTGTGTGTATCAATATTGTTGGCAAATATCATAAACTGACTATATATCGGTTTTTACTTAACTACTAAATCCAAATTACAATTTAACTACTAAATTTTTAGTATCATTTAACTCAATTTCATCTTGGTTGATCGGTGTTCAATCTAATTTCCATTTCTTTCAGCCTAATTTCTTTTTCGGCTTCAATGCGAGTTTTTACGACATCGAGACGTTTATTTAGGCTTCGATACGAGCTTGTTCTTTCTGAGCTTCAATACGAGATTGTTCAAGCTCGATTTGTTTGGGTTTTAGCTGGATCTCTAATTTATCTTTATCATTCAACCCCGATTGGCTAGTAGGGACACTAGAATATTCCTCTAATGCTTCCTCAGGCAACAAGTCATCATCAAGTAGTATTTCGATAATACGCTTTTTTAGATTCTTTTTTCTCATTGATCTTTTAACTTCTAGTTCTAAAACTTTGGCAATTTTGAGCAGTTCATTTTTGTTATATCTTTCTAGTTTTTTGAGGAAGGGTGATTCAAGAAAATCTTGATAATCAAACATGATCAAATCTTCTTTGCACTTATAGAAATAAATTGAATTATGATTTAAATTTTAATTTATATCGAATTTTGTCTCTGATTCAGATCTCGGACACGAGCTCCCAATTTATTATGTTACGTATTGCACTTTCAAATAGCCCAAAATGACAACTTTGAACTTAATCGATATGTTAAAGTTCCACCATTCAATGAAAATGAAGTTGATAAATATTTCCAACATTTTGAGAAAGTTGCCCAAACCATGGAAGGAACAATGGTTGGAAGATGATCCAAAAGAAATGCTCTTATTGTATTACGTTTTCGAGTTTCGGTCCAGACTCTTACGTGCTTGTGAATTGGCTCGAAAAAATTTAAAGTCATCCCAAGTTAAAATGAAAAATTTTTATGACTGTAAGGCTGAAGAGCGTAAGTTCCATCCTGGTGACATGGCCTTGGTATTATTACCCACTATGGGACATCCACTCAAAGTTAGGTATCATGGTCCCTGATCGTCGAAAGGCTACCCAGCTGTGTCATATTAATATGTTGAAACCCTATCATATACGAAATGCATCCGAAAATATCTTAACCGTTGAGACGCTATTTATAATAATATTATCTAATATTTTGTCAGTATATATATGTTTTGGTAAGGTTTTGTTCTGATAGGTGAAATTCTGAATTACAGATCGTTCTACAGGTGTCTGATAAAAGTATTTGTTGTTCTAATAAATCGTTCACGATGTCCATAGAACCTATCTCATTATACAAATTACATACAGTGCTTTGCAAGAGTATTTACCCCTGTACAGTTTCCAAATTTTGTTGCCTTCTGAGCTTGCAATCATGAAACTTTTAAATGGGTATATTTAGAATCTACGCAATTTATTCCAAACTGAGAAAGCTAAAAATACGCTGATATTGTGTAAGCAAGTTAGATTTTCAAAGAAAATTAGAATGTTCTCAATTGTATAAGTATTCAAACCCTTTGCTACGACAACTCTAAATCAGTTCAGGTGCAAAAGATTAGTTTGAAAGATCACAAAATTAGTGGTTTAACTTGACTTCAGAGTAAATGCATCTAAACAAGCCACAACTCACCTAGTGATACAACAAACTAACCATGAAGGACAAGGAGATTTCAAAACAAGTGAAGGATAAAATGGCAGAGAATCACAAATCAGGAGAAGGTTACAAGTCGCTGATTATACCTTTGATTACGGTGAAGTCCATCATTAAGAAGTGGAATGTGCTTCATACCACCTAGTCACTACCCAGTTCAGGCCACCCTTCAAACTAAGCAGCCGGGCAAGCAGGAAACTTGTTAGGGATGCCACTGTGAGGCCAACAGTGACTTTCAAAGGTTTGCAAACTTCCATGTCTTAGATGGGAGTCAGTATTCATATATCGACAATATCCTGGTCCCTAGATAAAGCAGGCCTGCATGGGCGAGTTGAAAGAAAGAAGCAATTAACTGATAAAGAATCATCTTAAATCTCGTATGGAATTTACGACAAACATGTAAAAAGTGAGCATTTTGGTCTAAATTCAAAGTGTTATGTCTGACGCAAGTCCTCACCCAGTCAACACTATCCCAACTGTCAAGCATGATGGTGGCAGCATCATGTTATGGGAATGCTTCTCATCAGCAGGGACTGAGAAGCTTTTCAGGATTGGGGGGGGGGGGGTGAGAAGGATGGTGCAAAGTACAGGCAAGTCCAAAAGCAAAACCTGTTAGCGAAGAATTTAAAACTGGGTCGAAAATTCACATTTCAGTAGGACAATGACCCGAAGCACAGTACTTGCTGCCAAAGGCTCTTCCACCAAGTATTGATTTAGGGAACTGAATACTTATGCAATCAGCAAATTTCAACTTATATATTTTCTTTGCAGGTTTTGCTGACATTCAACTTCTTTCATACATAACAGTGTTAAATTTGATCATTAGAATTTGAATAAAAACAAGTTCATGAAAAAATATGTTTACATTATTTGTATTTCATCAAAATGTGACATTACTGGTAGGGGTGAATAATTTTGCAAGGCACTGTATGTAGATGTTTAATATAACATGCATTTCTAAGTTTGACAGTACTAAGTGTATTTGTATTCTATTTTAATAATAACGATCTTACTTGTAAGAAAATATGCAAAAATTTTGGCCAAAACTGTGGCAATTTGTTAATAAAATATGCATTTTGACAGATTTAAGCTCGTCCGTATCTTATAGAGCTTTCGTTTGAATTTTGATTGCATTGATCTTTTAGGTAAGCTTAAAATAAAATTATGAAACTATGTTTTATTTTAAAGATACATTGTAATGTGAAAGATTCTTATTATAGTTTTTTTTTGTTTTGTTTGAAATTAAGCACAAAGCTACACAAAGGGCTATCTGTGCTCTGCCCACCACGGGTATCGAAACCCGGATTCTAGCGTTGTAAGTCCGCAGACATACCGCTGTGCTACTGGGGGGCTCTTATTATAGAGAAAGCTATTTTGTACCAGCTGTATATAATCATGAGGATACTTTTAGTATAATAATAATATTTTATCAAACTTTCCCATAAATCTTAAATAGAATATTCAAATTAGTAACAAAAATAAGTGTAATAATAAGTGTAGCTCAGTTACAGAATTGCAGTACATAGTTCTCTGAAGTTATACCGCCGAAAATAAAAACAAACAAACAAACAAAACAACCACACCTTAAGACAAACATTTATAATATATTTATTCGATTTGTCTCAGCTCAAAAACGCTTCCTAGTTGATATTTTAAATCACGTTTCTATTTCGTTTTTGTTTTTTTTCAGGCCAAGCCTTAAAACCTGAAGCCGAATCTCTTTTAACTCCTTTTGTCGACGTCTTGAAAAAGTTTTATGTCACTCGAGTGAAAGGATTCGATATCACAAGGATGTGCGTTGTAACGTTGCTTCTTGAAGGAAAGAAAGAAGTGAGTTTGTCTTCATAAAATGGTTGAATTCGAGTTTTCTTTTCTTTCGTAATGTTTCTACCTGGTTATTATGAGATGTGTGGAGCATTATTACACTCGTAATACGCTATTTGAGATCACGATCAGTTTTTGTCAGTGCGGAAAGCTAGACGAAAATAAACGAACGATTACGAACAAATTCAGTCAATAATCATTAAGTCACAAACTTCACGAGTCATGCCTAAGATTGTGTGTGTTTGTATATATATCAAGGAGGGAGATTCTGTTGCATATGTTTGTTTTGAATTTCGCGCAAAGCTACACGAGGGCTATCTGCGCTAGCTGTGTCTAATTTAACAGTGTAAGAC
>NW_013665982.1:261262-274479 GCF_000517525.1 Limulus polyphemus | reverse complement strand
CACTTTATAACGCCCCCACGGCTCAAAGGGCGAGCATGTTTGGTGTGACGGGGATTCGAACCCGCGACCCGCAGATTGCGAGCCGAGCGCTCTAACCACCTGGCCATGCTGGGCCATACGCCATATGAACATGGCTTGTGACCATATCCACAAATATTGTATTTTTTTCCTGAACGTAGCCATTTTGTTATACGTTCCTGTGTCGTTACCACCTGCGATAAAGGTCCTCCAATACAAAACATGGTTGGAGAACATTATATATATAATAGGAATTTTGATTCTTGAAGAGTTTGTTCTTATAAATCAATTTCAAACACTTATATTTCAAATGTATTAACGATTTAGCTACAATATGTTTCTCTTTTTTATGAAATAAAATTTTCTCGCTTACCTTATGATTTATTTTTCTCCCTTAGTATGTAGATTTAATTATTCTTATTTTATCATTTTTATTGTTTAAGTTTTTCTTTACAGGGTTGAAATGTAACAGTTGTAAGACTACAAAACCAATTCAACAAATAACGTTTCACTGGACTGTTGTATTTTTTGATATATTTGTATTGTATTATACATATATATATTCATTCAAATAATCTATTCTGTAACCAGATTTTACACCTAGGTTTTAATGTTTTTTTGTTTTTTGTTTACATCAAGGAGGTTATGCTCTTATTGTATACGCTCTGTTAACGTCGTGATAGTCATGCACTAAATATTAAAATGTCATGATTTTGTTTGTTTGTAGTTAATCACAATATTACACAATGGCATATCTGTACTGTGCCAACCACGGGTATCGAAACCCGGTTTTTAGTGTTATAAGCCTTCACACTTACTGTTGTGCTCCCGGGGGCCTTTTATTCAATTTATTTGGTGTTAAGCGCAAAGCTACACAAAGGGCTATCTATGATCTGTCTACCACGGGTATCAAAACCCTGTTTTTAGCGTTGTTTGCCTATAAACTTACCGCTGTGCCACTGGGAGGTAAATGTTATAATACAGTTTTAAACTCACTACCACAGTGATTCTAGTTTTTCACATAACAATTTTCTCAAATTACTTTTTTATAATCTTTCCTTTTCCTTATTTTCAAACAAACAACATCAAGGACGTCGAAAGTCTGGAAAAAAAGCTTATGTTTTTAGGAAACAAATATGGGTGAGTGCACTTACATTTCACATTAATATTTATGAATGTCAATAAAAGAACTTAAACAAAGAGTTTTATGTTGTAATCGGTAGCTTAACGAATTTAGTAAATAGTAAATTCCACCGAAAATATCTCTCTATAAAGCATGGACAAAGGTCCAATTCCGCTTTTTAAAACTTTAAACTTTTTAAACGTACTTTTAGTTATAAAAATAGAAAACCAAAAACATAAACATTTTTAGGATCTTAATTAAACAATTGTTCTTTTGACTATCAAGAACCCAAATAATTTGTAAAAATGGTGTGATAAAGAAAATAAGTTGATTTGCTCTCACAGTGTGCTGGGACTCGACCGTGACCGTCCCCATTTTTGAAATGAGGACTAGAGAGAGGGATGGTTATAGTCGACAGCACCTGTTGCCTAAATCGGCTACTCTTGTCTGAATAGTATGATTGCCTTCAGATAAAAAACGTACATATAGCTGAAAGTACGACGCGTTTTTGGCAACGTGGCGTCTCGAACCCCAATCCGGTACGCTAACCACTAGTCGACGCATGAGCCTGAAGAAAGTTACTAAAGATATATTTGAGATAAAGTTAGAGTCAAGTTAATATATCTAAGACATAACTTCTCTGTCATATCAGTACATTCGTAAAATAATGCATGCAAAAATAGCTATTGATAGTTTACCAAAAGCATAATAAATAGTTCATTCTACGAAACAAGCAGATTTTATTTTGTTCAAGCAATAAATTTTAACGTCCCTTAGAATAGGTCTATTCGGAACTAGTTCAGTCTTGATACATAGATAAATGTGTATATGATGAACTCCGTTAGAAATGTATATACTATACTGCACCACTTCTTACCACATTTCTTCGTCATAACCAGTATTTTAAATCAACATTGTTTTAATTTAAAAGTAATATTGACGATCTTCGAAAAGTTTGTCTGAGTGCCACTATCAAGTCTCATCTCACCAGTTCGTAAGTTTGTCTGAGTGTCACTATCAAGTCTTATCTCACCACTTCGTAACTTTGTCTGGGTGCCACTATCGAGTCTCACCTCACCAGTTCGTAACTTTGTCTAAGTGCCACTATCAAGTCTCATCTCACCAGTTCGTAACTTTGTCTGGGTGCCACTATCAAGTCTCACCTCACCAGTTCGTAACTTTGTCTGGGTGCCACTATCAAGTCTCACCTCACCAGTTCGTAACTTTGTCTGAGTGTCACTATCAAGTCTCACCTCACCAGTTCGTAACTTTGTCTGGGTGCCACTATCAAGTCTCACCTCACCAGTTCGTAACTTTGTCTGAGTGCCACTATCAAGTCTCACCTCACCAGTTCGTAATTTTGTCTAAGTGCCACAATCAAGTCTCATCTCACCAGTTTGTTATGTCTATTTTTTTGTAAGTGTTATTTTCACTAGAAATGTTACCACGAACGCAATTGTGCCTTGGTTTGGTTTGTTTAGGATATTCGCGCAAACCTGCACAAAGGTTATCTGTGCTAACCGTCCCTAATTTGTATCTTATGAACAAGAGCTATTCGATAGCACCCACTGCTAACTCTTCCTTTACGGCTACTCTCAGTGAAAAGTATTATTTCATCTTAAAACGCAGGTACTTCCGGAGCCCTATTATAATTTTTTGCAACGAAACACGAACCCTTGGGATTTGCAGTCCGGCACGATAACCACTTTGCCTTATCCGGACTGCTTCTCATCGTTAACAAGGTGCTTTTAGCTGAAATATAACATTCTGTGTTTCTGTTTTTGTAACATCTTTAATTAGCTCCAAGAGTTTAAAATTCAGGGATTAGACCAAAAATTACCAACACTCATTTATCTTGTGTTAACAAGTTAACAATGAGTTAACAAGTTGTTGGCACCAAGTACAGCGGAAACGCGAGAAGTGATAGAATCAGTAAAATGTCTACAGGTAATCTGTGGTATATGTGCCGTCCCGGTTATAATAAGCTCTTGTAATTGGTGAAGGTTTTTTGGAGGTCGATGTATGCTTTGCATTCGGGTTTCAAAGATACCCCAACAACTTGGTCATCTATGATACTTAACTATTTCTTTGCGGTCATTTTTTTCCTTAAATGTTTTAGATTATCTAACTGAAAGAGAGTATTCTGATTCGTTCTGGAGAAATCTCCTCCTTTTACTGTCGGTACGGTGCCTTTTGGTTTTACTCTCCAATGAACTGTAAATCTAAGACAGGTAAACCACCGATTTTCCGACACCCTTGGTTCCAGAGCCTTGCCGGATTATCACTTTTGCCAGACCAACAGAGGTCACGTAATAATAATTCAACAATACATCTCTGACCCACTAATTATACCCCTCCCGTGTCTCTAAAGTACCATGGACTGCTAGAAACTGAAGTAAAACAAATATTAAATGTGAATTAAATGGTTAATGAAATACATTAGTACAAGTATAAATGATACAGGTTTATTAGTACAGTATGAATAAAAAAACGTTTATTAATTACTGTACTTACAAAAAATGTTGCAGTAGTACCGCTTCCAAAGTGGCAAATTTTAGAATTTTACTGTTATTATTATTATTGTTATTTTCATGTACGTTATATTTTTAATTCCCATACACTATTATCAACATTCTGTGTTGTAAAAAAATTGAAGAAAAAATCGAAACTAAATATTCCTATCTTGTTAAACTACATATTATTGTCAACATTCATAAAAAAATTCAAACAATTTGATCCACTAGTTTAATATTTATAAGAAAATTTTCACGAGAGTGACGTACTACTTAAAATGTGAGTAGCCCGTCCAGAAAGATCGCACGGCACACGCACCGCCATCTATGGCCGACCAGTGAAGTAGTCTGGCGGTAGCTGGATTTTCAGTTGCGCTCTCGTAATTTTGTCCGGATTAAAGGAGGTACCGGATCATCAGTTTCCCGAAAATCGGTGGTGTACTGATTGCACTCTTTCACAATAAGCGTTGTAAGCACTCTACGGTCTCTCTTACTTAGGATAATTGGTCTTAATTGACAATCTAACCAATAAGTTACGCTCGGACCACTCTACGAGGTTCTATGATCATGTCCAGTTGGAAGTTTGAGGGATTCGTTTTTTTTTTCTGTCCGTCTTTACACGCAATGTACATACATAAAATAAATTAGTCTGTGTAAAGTGATCTGCGTTTCTCTACCGACTTGCTTCATTTTTACAGTATTTTCTTGGTTTTAATTAACCTGGTGTTCTTGATTTTTTGAAGGGGCTTCGGTGGCTAATATGAGTACCTAAAACCAAACAATATATATGTTGGTGAGTACGTTTTTCCGCCAGTAGTGTATGCTAGCGTCACATGAGTCTATTTTATTCTTCTTACAACGGTTACACAAACACACTTCATTTTTGAGACTACGGTAACCGTATCATACTTGTTGTTATAAGAGTGTTTCTAATGTTTTAAGTGTTAAGTTGTATTGCGCCATAACGGTTTGTATTTATATATTGCAGAGGTCTATCTGCAGGGGAGGAGAACGGCAAACGAGGTTATCTGTTAACTTACGTGATTGCATACATACGGGTAAGATATCGAACAATGATGTAAAGGGTAAAAAAATATTCCATACCAGTTTAACAGACACGGATACAGTAAGTGGTTCCCCACTGGGCATTCGATGTACAAAAAAATAATAGCTGATGAAATAACAGATGATAGAAATAAGTATTGATGAATCTGTCTCATCTTGAAAAAGTTTTAAAAGTGTTTATTTAACTTTTAAAAGGTTGCGTACAATTGAAATTAAACTGAAGTCTCTTCTGTAAAGATAATTCAGTTTCATGAATTCAGAATGAATGTAACACATTGTGACCCTACAAGAAGGCTCGAGGAATGTAATGATACAGCCCCTACTCCTAACAATTCTCCAGCAGTATGTACAACGTTGTGACCTTACAAGAAGATACGATACAACCCCTAATCTGAAACAAGCCACTAATAACGTGTAAAAAGTTGGTGGCTTATTTAGTAATAGGAAATGTGTGATTTGTTAGAACTTGAGATTTATAATATTCGGTAGTCGGTGTAAAATTGTAATTACTAAGTGGTGGTAAGTGAATTGAAACTAATGTAAATTAACTGCTTTAGTTTAGTAAGCTTTTCAAATGCCGGAGATTTTATTCTTCCTATGTGGGGTAAGAATTCAAAATAGGGAAAATTTTAATTTTAAAGAACATCTTTTGTTGGCTTAAGAGTACATATTTTATATATAAGTGCTTCTATTTACCATATTTTATATATAAGATATTGTTACAAGTGCTTCTATTTACCATATTTTATATATAAGATATTGTTACAAGTGCTTCTATTTACCATATTTTATATATAATATATTGTTACAAGTGCTTCTATTTACCATATTTTTGTCTCCATAATTTTTCGAAACAAAGAAAGCCAAAAATGCCATAAGAAAACAGGAATAATTCATGACTTGGTGTATTCGTGACGAAGCTACACAAGAGATACCTGTGCTTGTTGTCCCTAAGTTCATACTGATAGATTAGAGAGGAAGCAGTTAGTCAACAGAGCTCGTCGCCAACCCTTGGACTACTATAATTGAATAACGGGATTTGACCGTTTTCCTTATAACGCAGCCTTGTATACTTTGATTTAATGGTTTAAAAATTAGGGTTATTAAGAACCTGTATGTGAAAAATAAAAAATTAGTATCCATACTTAGCTTAAATCTTAAAGTGTTTAAAATTAATCTTCAAAATATGGCCTCATCGACTTAATCTGTTATTATCGCGACATCAAACCCAAAGAAGGGCTTCTGTTTTATGTTTGATTCTATAAGTTTGTTTTTTAAGCTTAAAAGAAATAAATTTTAAATTTCCGCTTTCCCACTGAATTAGAAGCTTCGAGTTTCAATTCATTGTTTTAACTTATTGATTTAGCTTTAGCACGTTTTCCTGCAAGGTATCCTATTTTATTCCTCTTTCTGCATTTAATGTCATTAGGTTTTTAACGAAGTCATTGTCATAGAGTATTGCTTTGTCTTTCCAACTCTGATAGATTTTCAACTTTGATTAAATATTTTAATATAGCATAATGTGTTATAACGAACATTCGTTTCTTTACATTAACTCAGTTTTCATGTTCGCAGGACCTGGCATTTGACTATGGCGTATTTGCAGAATCGTTTGAAACTTCTGTACCATGGGATAGGTATGTTTAGTGAAAATTATAATGTAAACTTGTATATCAATCAGAACATGAAATAGTTAAGATATATTTAAAGTACACGTAATACAACACAGTATAAAGACTCTTTTAAAGACGTCTCTGTGAATGACATGAAATAACAAACATAAATGGGGACATTTCCTTATGTACTACAATAGCTTTTCATCCGAGATGACATATGACAGAAGGGAAAAAATCAAGAAATAGTTGTGGTTTGTTGTTAAGCACAAAGATGCAAAATGGGCTACTTGTACTGTGCTCACAGAGAGGACGTGACTCCGAATTTTAAGTGTTATAAACCTTCAAGATGAGCTATCCCTTGGGGGAGGGAGCAATACAAGTAAACCTGAAGTATAAATGTTAGTAAATAGGTGGAACCATATTAGTCAGTAATGCGCAAACAATTCTGTTCAAGAAAAACTTGACGCAGCGTTCAGTAACTACTATAATATAAACTAAATAAACAATAAGTTCATTCAAAAACATGGCTTGAAAGGTATTTTGCGCAGAAAGAGCAACTTTGTTATAACTTGAGAAAATTGATACTTTATTTAATCTAATGTTTATACTAACAGCCAGTTTTTAAAAGGATGGATTTTAACAAAACGAATCTGTTAGAAATGGCTGAATATATCAGCTTGTTTCTGCGTACGGTAAGTCTAAGGGATTATGTCGCTAAAATCAGGCTTTGATATCCACGTTGGGCACAACACATATAGCCCATTGTGTAGCTTTGTGCACGTTAACAAACAGTTTTTGTGTAAAGAGTAGTAAGCAGCAAAGTGGAGCTCCAGACAGTTTGTATTTAGAGGCACAAACCTACATTAACCTCCCAGTACTGTTTATTGTGCTTACATTATATTATTTATAGGAAGAAAATTAAAATGTTCATTTACCTGTTGTTGTACCATTGTTGATAATGTACCTGCAACTCAAGAGCATGACGTGAGTACAGGGAATATTTTCTTTCAATTTTCAGAGTTTTGGATCTATGTAGAAATGTGAGAGACAGAATTCTTAGAGAAGCGGAAGTACATGGATTACCCTATCAACCATTTATTTCTTACCGAGTAACCCAGACTTACGATGTGGGGGCTTGTATTTACTTCTATATGGGTATTAACACACGTGGCCTTCCAGATCCGATTCATGTGTACGAGGAACTCGAGGTATCTCTTATTTTTATTACTCCTTTTGGAATTACAGTAGATAAAGCTAGAGTGCTTGTCCAATATTTCGTTAAGAGACATGCAATGAATTCTATAGGACAAATATTTTCAGAAGATGAGCACCTTACACTTACAAGAAAGATAAGATGGCTTATCGTTTTTTAAGCTCCAAAGCAACATCATATTTCCCAAATACCCAAGTGTTCTTTCCTGGAGAACTTAGACATTGACACGAACAGTAAGATTTGATTGTTTGTGTGTTGAATTTCGCGCAAAGCTAGACGAGAGCTATTTGCGCTAGCCGTTCCTAATTTTGAAGTGGTAGACTAGAGAAAAAGCAACTAGTCAACACCACGCACCGCCAACTTTTGGGCTATTCTTGTTGACAAAAGAGTAGGATTTGACAGTCACTCTTATTATTATTATTATAATTATTATTTAAATTAGAAGGTTAAGGGTTACGTTTCCAAAATATAAGAGGGTCACGTGATCATTGTGAAGATTTCAAAGAACAAAGTTCTCTGACCAAAATTCAATCTTAAGCATTTCCAGGAGAAGTTAATCTTGTTTCTGGAGGAAAAAACACTTGTTTCAAAATACATTCATGTGATTCTTTTCTATGTTTACCATACATATGATACAAGAAATTATAACAAAATAATTACATGAAAAAATATGTAGCTTATTTCGATTACACTGGGCAACAAACAATTTGCTAGTGCAGAAAACTCACGTGATTCGGGGTAATTTGATGGTGCTGATTTCAAAATTGTAGTCAGAAATTGTCCATCACCTCTAGATTTTGAGTTATTATAATATCTCAATATTTTATCAGCATTATGTGAAATACCATGTAATAACCACAGAATAATAGATTTATGCTGTGAAAGTTAGTTTACTTGGACAGTTTCATGGGTAGAAGGCATACATTTTTGATAACTTCAAACATTGACTGTATTGTATTGGTATAAAATTCCAAATATATTGTTCATATATGCTGTTTGCTCTCGATATAATTGTAGTGAATTGCACCACTTTTGCTTCATTTCCACAGTCAACTGCTCCGCCCGGGAATCATGAAACCCCCACGTGCTTAGTTTGCTAGAACATTCAAGAAGTCCCTCGACTGAGTATAAAAGGGGCGAAGTCATACGTCTCTCTTTCAGTTGTCTCTCCCTCACTCAGTTGGTCACTTCACCTCGCTTCTTGCACAGTTAAAACAAAGACCAATCTTCTTCCTCGCATCATACCCGTGATACAATCAAATTCTGGAAACTTTGTTTTTAAAAATATTTTAGAACTCTAGTTCTGTAAACATAAAGTTTGTATTTTTTAGAAAACCATTTGAAATGCTGGCTGCTTCCACTTCAAGTAAAGTCCGACAGTGCAAAAACCACCCAAATAGTGTCTGCTATATTTGTGGAAAATATATTACAGTTTCACGAAGGAAAACATCACACACACAAGGTAAAGGTAGCTTACTACCATTATTTCGTGTGTAAAATTGGGCACCACATGTATGTTGTACACTTTGCACGTCTGGTTTGACACAGTGGCTGAATAAGAAGAAAACAAGCATGCCATTTGCAGTTCTCATGATATGGAGTGAACGCAAAAATCATTTAACTGTTTGTTATTTTTGCATGACTAATATTTTTGTATATTCAGACGAAACTAAACACTACATTAAATATTCAGATATCGCATCTGCAATGAAACCAGTAACTCATGGGGATGGCCTTCCAGTGCCACATCCATCAGCGAATTACAAAACAGAAGAGTTATATTGCGAAGAAGACAATGAATCCTCTTCATCTAGTAATTATATTCCTGTGGCACCTCAACATTAACTGCCTCGTCTCATCACACAAGAAGAGCTGAAAGATCTGATTCATAATTTGTCTCTATCGAAATAGTATGTGGAACTTCTTAGCTCTCGTTTGCAGCAGTGAAATTTATTAGCTTCAGGAACAACAATTTCAGTTTACTGAAGACACCATCAAAGCTTTGCTTCTCACTACAGAATACAATATACCTTGTGTTTCTGTACAGATGATGATGATGATGCATTAATGGAAAATTAGGTACTGAACATCAACCTCAAAATGGAGATTTTTTATCTAAAGTTAATCTGAAAGAACAATGGGAATACTAAGCCATCGATTCCCGTTGCTCAGGTTGTGAACATGAAAGAAACTTATCAAAGCATGAAGATTTTACATTTTTAAATCCAATTTTCAATGAATAAGTAAAGTTATTCAAGAAAAAGTTAGTTTTATGGTAAATGATAATATTTAGAATAAATCTATCATAACTAGAAAACTAGAGGTGATCAGTAATTTTCAACGTGGTTTTTAGAATCAGCATCTTCAAATTACCAAAAACAGTTGCATTTTTTATAATGGCAGAGAATAATTTATTTTGTTACCTAGTGTTATTAATAGAAAACTTGAGCATAGTGTTTGTTGCCTATGGGCATGATCCCATGACATCATTCCCTGAACAAGACCCTCCCTAGAGTTGAACAAAACCGAAGATGTTAACCAAAGAACAAGCTTGGGCCAGATTTTATTTATCATGATGACATTTTACTTGTTCTATGTAGGATAGAATATAATAAGTTTCTACAATATTTTATTGAAAAAACGATTAGATCGGGGTCTATACACGCATACACTTTTTTCTGCTGTTTGTAGACTGTACATTTGTCGTACAACGCGAAATTATGGTAATCATCTTTATTCACTATTTTAAAGAAACTTACCGCATTTTATCTTTTTATTAGAACATTCGGGTAAGAAAAAAAGTCACAAATTCTCCTCAGAATTTCATATTTTATCAACATGTTTCCTATTGAAACTTAACAAGTAGCAATCAATATTTTATGATATACTTAAAATATTCCGGAAAATCACCGAAAGCTCTGTAAAGTCGCCTTCAGACTTCTATTTTTAATTTCTGTCTCAGTAAAACGTGTACAACCTGTACAAAAAATCATTAAAATATATTCCACAATCACGAATAATAGTAACATTAATAATAGTAACAGGGGCATAAACAAGTTGCTCAACATCTCAGTCATTGACTGGGTGAGAGTGTGTTTAAAATAACGAGCGGAAAAACCTATATAATGTTGATTTACTTCATAATCAAGTCAGTAGGATTATATTTAAATGCAAATTAGTAATCAAGTTATTAATCGTATAAATCTCGCGGTTACATTGCAAAAGTAGCCGGGTCCGGATGGATATTTTACCGAGAGAAATCACCGGACTATAGAGCAGTTTGACCTTACTGTATAACGTACCCACAGCTCTAAAGTGCAGAATGCGATTTTTTTATTGTTTTTTTTTTTGGCGTATGGGGACTCGAACAACAAAACCTCAAATCCACAGTCCGCTAACGTAATGCGAGAGATATGAACTCACTTGTTACAGATATATTGTGTTATGAAACTTGTTTTTGAGCATTATCAAGTACTTATGAATGAAATCTTTACTTGAATGTAGTTAAACGTTAAAAGCACTTGAATGTTATAAAAACGGTAACCCAATAAAAAGCACTGGTATTCATTTATCAAACTCTTAGGTGCATATCATTAATTAAAAACAGGAACATATATTTGTAATATGTTTAAAAAATATTAAACTCAGATTTTTATCTTAAATGCTATAGATTTTATTGGATATTGAGAGTTGCTTTTTATAAAAAGTTACATTATTTTCCAGGCGGCAGCTAGAGACGAGATACTTGCTTGTGGAGGAAGTGTTTCTCATCACCACGGAAGTAAGTACGGAAGTGTTCTGCAAGTTTACTTTCCCTATAATTGCGATTGGTTATAAGAACAAAATGAAAGTTTATTTTATTAGACGTAAGAAAACAAAAAAACAAACAGAAAATAGTCTAGATCCACCAGAGGGAAACTAATTACGGTTATCACGTAGTATACTTGTCAGTTTTAGATCGAGTAAACAACTACTCAGGATGAAATGATATTTTTGAAAAATACATTATATGAAATAGAATTTGCATTAGATGCTTTAATTTTACTGAAAAGCAAGCTTTAAGATGAGTGAAATAAAACTGGTTTGAATAGAATCGAATTGTTTGAAATACATCCATGTGGTTTAATATTGTTTATTATTTAGAAATGTATTAACATGTTTACTTAAGGAACAAAGCTAGTAGTTTAATCATGAAATGTTTCATGGTTGTAATTTTGTTCCCCTATTTGACAATAAGTATTATCTTGATTAAAACTTGTTACAAGTAAATAATACAAATGAATTATTATTACTATTAAAATATACTATTTACAGTTGGTAAGATCCGGAAGCGTTGGTTGAAACAGTCTGTGTCCGGTGTTGGTCTTGGTATGATGAGGGCGGTGAAAGAATACGTTGATCCAAATAATGTGTTTGCCAACGGAAACTTGATGATTTGATCCTTGGAAATTTGACAAACAGCAAGAGGTATCGCATTCCATCTTTATATCAACTTTACAGGTTAGACATACACAATATATACTCATCCAGAAAGTTCTGTAAAGAAGATACGATCATCGGCCTTAATGTTTTTAAATCATTGGATTGAATTTTGAGAAAAACGAAACGTAGAAGATTAAGACTAGAAATCACGAAATTTGATCCTTGCTAGTGAGATTTGTTTCTCCAAATTATGAGAAAATACTTAGAAAAAAAAAGACAGGGAAAAAATTTAACTTCATTTTACTTTTTACTAATATTAGTTTGTAATATTACGAAAATTGTTTCTTTAAATAGAAAGTTATATGTACATTTGTAATCTTTCAATTTTATAAAGTACACTTGCAATATTCTAATAGATTCTTACAAGCAACTCGTCAAGTGTGGTATGATTCTTGGACTGTCCTTAATAAACACTGTCTCATCATCCAGAAACAAACAAACTTATTTAGATGTATACATCATTACATCTCATAACCTTACTTCTATTATAGAACATCTCGTACAACGGCCATGATATACCAATGTGGACACTATAAGTAATCCGTTGATATAAGGTCAGAGGTGATTGTAATTAATTTTGTTATAATTTTAATATATTGAATAATAAAAAAAATTTTTGGACATAAAATGGCACACGGCCAATATACACAAATGTCGTGTAGTTACACTATAAGAAGTCTATATGTATATGTAGAGATACATTTTACCCTTTTCATGTGTTATCATGTATTTTTTACTTTTGGTTTGTTTGTTTGTAATAAACACAAAGCTACAAAATGGGCTATCTGTGCTCTGCCCACCACGGGTATCAAAACCCGGATTCTAGCGTTCTATGTCCGCACACTTACCGCTGTGCCACTGGAGGGCTTTACTTTTGGAAAATTTGAAGAACAACCGCAAAAAACAAAGCCAATCTTTAAACAACTCTGTTCAACTATGTACCAGCTGCCTAGTGTTGGCTAAAAATACGCTTTAAACAACTCTGTTCAACTATGTACCAGCTGCCTAGTGTTGGCTAAAAATACGCTTTAAACAACTCTGTTCAACTATGTACCAGCTGCCTAGTGTTGGCTAAAAATACGCTTTAAACAACTCTGTTCAACTATGTACCAGCTGCCTAGTGTTGGCTAAAAATTACGATTTAAACTAACTCTTGTTCAACTATAGGTACCAGCTGTCCTAAGGTA
>NW_013665982.1:243209-260262 GCF_000517525.1 Limulus polyphemus | reverse complement strand
TGTTACCAAGTCTAGTCCTAGTGTTAGGCTAAAATACGCTTTAAACAACTCTGTTCAACTATGTACCTAGCTGCCTAGTGTTAGGCTAAAAATACGCTTTAAACAACTCTGTTCAACTATGTACCAGCTGCCTAGTGTTGGCTAAAAATACGATTTAAACAACTCTGTTCAACTATGTACCAGCTGCCTAGTGTTGGCTAAAAATACGCTTTAAACAACTCTGTTCAACTATGTACCAGCTGCCTAGTGTTGGCTAAAAATACGCTTTAAACAACTCTGTTCAACTATGTACCAGCTGCCTAGTGTTGGCTAAAAATACGAAGAATTAAATTGCTGCGGAATGCTACAAGTTCTTCAAATACCTATAGAATGATAGGTTTATCTTTTGTGAGTATAAAACACTTAAAAACACCATTTCGAAAGCCAATCCTATTTCAGTTTAAAATGAAGAGCTATACACTTTTCTAAATTCTTGACTTGAAGGCTAAACAGTATCTAAGTGCTAGAACAGTAACTTCTTACGACAAAGGCTAAGAGTTACTATAGATTCCATTCCTCTCTACTATATAATTATGTGAGTCATTACCAATTTAACAACCAGAGTTGCTGACTTTTACCCATCTTTAGACAATTCTAAATTATGGTCTGCATTCCCAAACGTTTGGGTCTTTGACCTGACCGTTTGGCATAAAGTACTGTTCAGGTTAAAATATCAAACATTAGATTAACAGTTTCTTTTTAGAAATACTATTATATTCTCATGTTATTTAGGTGTTCCAGTAAAATTCTTTATTTTAAAATAACAAAACAATACAACAGTGATGTCAAATTTGCAGTATATATTTGGAAGGATAATTAACAACAACTATATTATAAAACAACACCTTCATTAAGAACAGTGGCATAGTATGCTTAATACATTCCCTACCAAAAATTGTAACGACTTTTGAGTAGTAAGTATTTTTCACATTTATCACATGTTCTTTAACTAGTTCAGGAAACAAATGTATTAGCAAAGTTCTTTCCTTCATTGTCTGTGATGGGTGGAGGTATCTTTTGTCATGGATTACACAAGCCTGTGAATTTAAACTTCATAAAAGTTGTTTTGGTTTTAATAACAGATTTTCCATAGTTCAGCTACGCAGATATTCATTTTTTTTATCACGTAAGGATTTTCTTTTACAAATCGGAAAAAAACTGTTACTTAGATCAAATTATTATTCGTTTACCCCATGAACATTTTTTTTATTATTATGTTTGTTAACAAAAATACAAACAAACTGAAGAAAAGAGAAGAACATTGATGTCAAACGAATATACATCCTCATTCATCTTGATTTTTGTGAAATTTACGTCTTTTAGTTTTAAAACTACTTGTTGTGGTCTTTCTTTTATGTATTGCGTTATGATGTTTTGTGAAAAATCTGAAGGTGTTGTACAAAAATGTGTATCATTTTCGGATTCAGCGTTCAGGAATTACTGTAGCACATATAAAAAATGTGAAAACAATAAAACTATCACAGGCCTGTGTTATTGACATCATTAATACGTTGAAGAAACTCCACTCCCTTTAACCATTTCAACAGATAACCAATTGGTTGTCGTCTCACCACACTATTTCCAATTTTCCACAACTATTATGAAGAATAATATGCTTTTCTGAATCATATTTTATTGCATCATTTTCATCATTAAGCATGGATCTTTGTATCGATTCATCTTTGACGGTGTACATTTCCTACGTTTAGAGTTAGTTAATCACGCCGTATCACCATAATGAAGTTGGACTTATCAGCGCAGATATTATACCGTACATGCAAAACGCTTCCTTGTTCAATTCTTTCACAACAGCAAGGTGCTCTGTTACGGGATTATTATAAAAATGATGATGAACTTGTTATGACTGGAGAAACCTTGGTTATCTCGGCTCTATACAACTGTTCCCTGCAATATCTTACAATTTCAGTGCGAGATATGGTTTCAGAGTGAACCCAACTATAGCCAATCCATCTTAAAATGAAGTTAATATCCATTTGACGAAACAACAACTTGTTTTTATACAAACTTGTTGTTCGTTATATTTTATCTTAACATCATTTGATGTCACTGTACTCACCTACTATGACAATTCACCTTAATTTGGAGACTGCAGAAGGCGTAGTGATGTGTTTGTTTATTGTTTCACGCATTTCATTTTCTTTAGCTCTTGAATTTATTACAATTCTTCGACTATAAGCATTGACCTTTAGCCTGCTTCACTATAATTTGGCTATGCTACTTTTTTTTAGAACTTTTTAACATTTAGCCCTAATTTCTTTTAATTTTAATACACACTTAAAACTGTGGACCATCTTAGCTGACTTTCATATGTTATTCAAGTAGTAGTCTATTCATTCCTTGTTTGCAATGACAAATATTTTGTCCTTATTGACCATAAAAGTGGTACCTTCCTCTTGGGCATGTCTTTAAAACTATCTTTTAATGTTTCAGTTTGCAATCTCAAGAAAAATATACGTCTTTACATTTGAAACACAATTTAACTTTGGTTGTCTTTTTTTTTTTTACTGTTTAAGTTATCTGTCAGTAGTCAACATTAGTGTGATGATTTTGTTATCTTGAGCAGATATTCTGAACTGTCTTTTAAAGACTTTGACGAAGTCTGATGTCATTAAAAGTCAAACAGCTTCCTTATTAGAAGTGCTTCCATTTGCTTCAATCTGATATATATATGACTGTATTGATATTGATAACAGTTAATTCTTTATGTGCCAATGGTTCCATCATCAATCGAGAAATTCCAAGTAAGACAAATGCGGTTCTTTAAACTTCATCCTAATCATCATCATCATCATCATTCACGTACTCTACAAATTTATTTTATGGATTTTATAACATCTAAGATTAATTGTTATTCTTATGCTGAAGAAAAATCCGAACTTTCATATATTACATAGCTTAAATCACGTTAGCAAACCACTCATTGACTAAAGTTGTAATATATGATTAACTAACAAATTAATACATTACGGAACACATTGTACATTTTAGTCTACTAGTAAACATGAATTATAAGATTCTGCATATAAAAAGTATAATGAGCGTCCCAAAATGAAACAGTGCACCGAGAAAAGGGCTGGAATAGTCTACAAACATTCTAAGTGAGAAAGGGTTTGTTTATAAGCACAAAGCTACACAAATGGGCTAACTATCTGTTATCTTCCAACCGCGAGTATTGAAAACCGATATGCACTGAGCCATCGAGTTATATTTGTGAAAAAGGGAGAAAAAAAATGTCATGAAGAAAATCTGTTTTGTTCGTATTTCCTAATTCAACAATATTGAACAGATGTGAAGTACTTATCTTAAATAAAATAGTCCAAGTAAGTAATTAGAAGAACCTTCTGTTTTAAACAGTCTTTAACAAAGCAACTGGTGGGTTAATTATTTGTTTGTTCTAGAGCAAAGCCACATTAGGCTATCCGCTGTGTTTACCGCGGGGAATCGAACTCTCGATTTTAGCGTTGTAAGTCCATAAACATACCACTGTCCCATCGCAAAACGTGGATTAATTTAGAAGGGTTGTCCACCAGTGGGACAATGGTATGTTTACTGACTTACAGTGCTGAAATCTGGGGTTTGATTCCCCACAGTGGACACAGCAGGTAGTTCAATGTGGCTTTGCTCTGAAAGAAAGAAACAAATCATAAGGGTTAAAAAGGTCAGAGAATAAACGTAGTATGGGAAAATTAATAAATAATATCATGAAAAATAGAACTTTTTCTAGTGACTTACGGAAAAATATTAGAGTGAAACTAAACTTCTTGAAAACTCGAGTGTATTGTAAATACCTCAGGATATTTAACTATATTTGTTTTGTTACTTTTAATACAGGTTCAAATAATTTCAATTATGTTTACCATGTCTAGTTCCTTAGCGTTCAGTATCAGTTCGTTCCAGTTAAACTATTTTTTTTATAAATCATACATATTGTTATTACTAATTTCTTTCATTTCGATTACAATAGCGATATACTCTCGTCACCTAATATCCAGATAAACCGGGAAAGTACTACTGTCAAGTTCAGCGAGATATACTCTCGTCACCTAATATCCAGATAAACCGGGAAAGTACTACTGTCAAGTTCAGCGATCAAAAGTCATTTTAAAGTTAATGTTCAAATAGTGTGTTATTGAAATATATAGAAAAATAATGAATTTTTCACACCAATTGTTAGTCAATGGTGTAAACAAAAACAAAATAGCGGATGCTTACATTTATTCTATAAAAGGTGCTGTTATGTGTAAAAACGGTTTTTGAATACGCGAAGCAGATGATTATAAGGTGCCATTTTAACATGTTTAACCACTCTATGAACCTTTCATAGAAATTATGATTATATTCGCGTATTTTGACTTTTCACAGCATTAGTTTTGAAAAAAAAAATATATTAGTGAAAAAAACGCGATTATTTCCTCATCAGTTATCATAATACAAATCTACATATTTGCATAAGGAAAAAAATCTTCATACAGTACTTCATGACATATCGAAATATCTAAGCAATCTAAGTTGAGTAGGAGTTTAAATAAAAAGGTTAAAGTTAAGAAGCTATGTGAGTACAATGAAGCAAAAAAGCTATTATAATGTAAATATAAAAGTTTTCCATACTTTGTTTTATTCTTGTTACACGTTTTGTGTTTATGACAAAGTCAAGCACAATAACAATGGAAAGAAAATTCATTTTATACAATGTAGAACATATAACAAGCCTGTATAAGAAAACACTCCTTAAAGAGTAGTCCAGATTCACTTACCTTGTTCCACAGCACTGTACCACATTTACTCATTACTCTCATATAAGTTTGACTTTTGACCCCACATTTTAACCCCTTCGCAACTTGTATTGCTTAGATAGTTTAAAAATCATGTTTTTTTTTGTAGGAATATGTATTTCTGTTAACAGCCAGATCAAGCACTCAAGCCCCCCAGTAGCATAGCGGTATGTCTGCGGACTTACAACGCTAGAATCCGGGTTTCGATACCCGTGGTGGGCAGAACACAGATAGCCCAATGTGTAGCTTTGTGCTTAACTTTAAACAAATAAAACACTCAGAACTGTCTATTCCGCATTATGGTAGATGATGAGTAAATTCTGGTAGTTTTTTTACCCTTCTCAATAGTACATTCCATTTTTTCGGAAATAATACGGTATGAAGTCATAATATTCAAACAGAATAACAATGTACATGAAATGCTCTTATAGTTTTAGTAGTCAAACGTAGTAAAATGAAATTTTATTATAATCTTATTTACATAATCAAAACTATGAATTTTATACATATCACCCCTTACCCATTCGGACAAACGTAAACGTCCTGTAATTTTGTTTCAGTTGAACCTATTGACCTGAAATTGATGTCAAAAAATCCCAATTATTTATGATTTTCAACAAGATGCTCCTTAAATATTGACTCTAATACTGACTTTTGGTCAATTATCTTCTCACTTCTCCTTTTAAGCTTAGTTTCGTTTCTTGACTAATCAAATTAATTCAGGTTTGTACTGAAAGGAAACCGAAAACCATTAGCAAGCGACTTAATATGTTACAGATAAAAATGAATTTTATTCGCTTCTTTGTAATATAACGAATGGTTTTACAAACAACGAGTTAAATTCCAGTATTACACTAAAAAGTGATAAATTAGTATGATTGCAAAATTAACAACTGTGGAAAAAATAGTATTATTATGTTTTCAATTGTAATGAAAAATTATCTCTAAAGTAATTCTTGGGGAAAATATACGACATCTTAGCATCTAATTAACCAAAAAGTTCGTTCATAGCTTACTCTTTTCTCCTTCTAACTGTGAAACTTTGAAGATCTGTTGTAATGTGTTAAAAGAAAATTCACTTTATTAAAATATTACATTTGGCGACATTTCCATAATTATACTTACTAAGCTTCTATTTACTCATAATTATGATTTTTAGGTTATTTGTAATTCTTTGACGAGTAGTATGTTACTACTTATTATCGTTCTTGTCATCCGATTGAATATACAATACCTGAAGAAGCCCTAAAATGTATGATGTACAAAAATGATTTTTAAACCAAAGAGAAGCTAACAAACTTCTAGAACACTATTTAGAGCTATAGTCTTTTCCTCACGAAAATAATTCATTCTTATCCTTAATATGCTATTATTTTTGCATAATTATAACATTTCGTATTAATTTCAATCCATATCGTAACTGTTGTTCGCATTCGCTTTTTCTCATTCTTAAATTTACCCCTCTCAAAAAAAAAAAAGGTACAAAAGTTTTTGAGAAGTGATCTTAAACACCTAAATGAATGTACGGATGTATATCAAATCCATTATACTTGTCACTTTAGACAGTGCAAATTCCAAAGCCAGGCCACATATTATTGTATTCTCACTTTAGAAAAATCCAAGAGCTAGTGATCCATGTACTCCTAACTATCCTTGGAAAAATATTTATATAAAACTTTTTTTTTTTTCATCTATATTGATTAAATTATGTTAGTTAGTCCCTTACTGATAAAACAGAGTTCTAGTTAATCTGATGTTACTAAACAAATACGTCAGTTAAAACACAATACCAAAACACTTCTCTCTCTCATACAACACAGAGAAACAAAAACTTCTAAGATATTACTATCAATTCTTAAATGTTGACAGAAAGATGTATTTACAAAACAAAAAGATTCTCATGATTTCCATCAACAGTATGTTTACTTGGCCTACAATAATAAACGTCATGAATAACAAAATATTTTATATTGCTTATGTTTCGTAGATGTATCAGTCAATTCACAGCTGAAAAAGGCAACGAAATAACGGTAGATGTCACCACCGCATCTTCAAGTTTCCATTAGCAAAATGGTTTTTAGGGCTCATTCCTTGCTTTACAGCTTGCCGCATATTTAAGCCAAATCTGGTAACCTTCTCTAGCCATTTCTTACGAACTTTTCCCATTGTCAAATACATTTAAAGGCAAGAATGAGTTAACAATGACGCAAAACAAATACTTGTAAACGTACACAAAATCCAATTCATGCTCAAAATATTATGAAAAAATAAAAGGGGGACAAAGCTTTATCGCATGAATTAAAATCAGTAAAATATATTAATCCAGAACAACATATTTTAGAAACTCTAATGATAATAAACCATGAATTAAAACCAATAAACTATATTAATCCAGAACAACATTTTTTTTAGAAACTCTAATGATAATAAACCATGAATTAAAATCAATAAAATATATTAATCCAGAACAACATATTTTAGAAACTCTAATGATAATAAACCATGAATTAAAATCAATAAAACATATTATTCCAAAACAACATATTTTAGAAACTCTAATGATAATAAACCAAAGCCACCGAAATGTGTAAGGTCAGAGTTAATACATTTGAATGATTTTACTTCATGCGGGATAACGTTTTGCTCTATCTTTTTTCCCCTTGTTTTGTGTTAATATATGTACATTTATTTACCCTAATTTTTTTCTTAACTCTAGGCTTTGTTTAATCCTCTTCCAAAGCGGATTTAAGTTAAAGAGTAACAAAGATGAATGACAATACAGTAAAGTGTTAACAAACTATAATAAATAAACAATTTTCCAAAACTGTTGTCCCCAGGTGTGACAGTGGTAAGTCTATGAACTTACAAAGCTAAAATCCAATTCCCCGCCGAGAACACAGCAGATAGCTCAATGTAGCCTTGCTCTAAAATAAACACACCAAGATTCTTATTTTTTTACAGAATATTTTTATATGGTTTAGAAATCTTAAGTGAGATGTTGGCAATTATGTAGACAGTCATTCATAGGAAATTCTTTGTTGTGGGACTAATAAATTTTTGGAGACATTTCAGTTTTGGTTAACCATTAGAACATTATGATTTTAACTTGCTAGTATAAACATTCATGTTCCAAAATTATATCACTTTCTTAGGCTAGCTTACAAAGTAAAATATTGTTTAATTGTTTTGAAATTTCGTTCACAGCTAATCTTGAACTGGTAGACTAGAGGGAAGGCAGCTAGTCACCAACATTCCCTACAGCTTTTTGTCTATTACCGATTAGTGGAACTTGACTTTGCAATTATAGAACATCAACGGCCCCAAAATGCGAAATGTGTTTCTGTGGCACTGGGACAAGATTTCATAGACCGGGCACATTGATCATACGTTTTTTTAAAGTACTGGTTTGCTCTAAAAAGATAAGAACTTAATATCTACCTGCTACACATTAATCAATATCAAGCTTTCTATTCCAGTCTGACCAATTTAAACACGTCAAGCTTAGAATCTCGTGTTGTTTTCCTCAGTAACGGTTGGCTAATTTATTGTTATAACCTAATACTGGTCAACAAGCTTTTTGTCAAGCTAATTTCGTTTTTATAAATTTTGCTAGGTTTGGGTGGGTTTCGTTTCTTTGGAATAAGCTCAACGTAATCTTAATGCACGGCCATTAAGAAGAGATAGCTTTAAATAAATTGAAACATCTTAATGGAGTGAAAGAAATGTCATTTTTACATAGCTAACTGAATATTTTACAAGGTGTTTATTATGGCAAAGTATGAATGGTTGATGCATGTTTTATCTTAATTTTTTAAAACATATAGCTATGAAACATTTTCAATCCTCAAATTACTCAGTTCTTTCACTCTGGAGTAGACATATCGTATAATACTGAGTAATTTTATGTTTTTTAAGTTTTATACTCTTAAAATAGTTGTGTGAAGAGCTGGGAAAAAAAATAAGAGAAAAATGAATGAGATCATTTAAATCAATCACTTTCCATGTAAAATACAAGGGGACCCCTGAAGTAATCCAGGGGATGTACTATAATGTTGATGTTATTTTTGTTTAAACATTGTGTGTGACATATATTTTGAATGTGGTAATGGTTATATGTTTTCAAACCTACAGCACCTCTTCTCACCGACAATATATGAATATTAAAATAGCAATTATCTCGTACTCTGGTCATATAATACAAATACCAGTGGTCACTTTTATGGATCAAGTATTAGTAATTCATATTTGTTCAAAATTTGAATCATAGAGGGCGACAACTATCTATAATAGCTGTTTGTTTTTTGTTTTTGAAGTTAAGCACAAAGCTACACAATGGGCTATCTGTGCTCTGCCCACCACGGGTATCGAAATCCGGATTCTAGCGTTGTAAGTCCGCATACATACCGCTGTGTTACTGGGGGGCCTATAATAGCTCTGAATTGTTTGTTTAAAGTTAAGCACAAAGCTACACAATGGACTATCTGTGCTCTGCTCACCATGGGTATCGAAACCCGGTTTCCAGAGTTGTAAGTACGCAGACATACCGCTGGGCTACTGGGGAACAAGAGCTCTGAAACAATCAACTTTTTTTTTGCATACAACTAAAATAGAGATCTTTGGATGATTACATTTCACATATTGTTTTCAAAAGCTACAAAATTTGGTATTAACATCTCTTTTTATGTTTATATCAAAAGGGTCTCTACACAGCGGACAAGCACAACAGATTGGCAAGGTTGTACACTTTTATATACAAATGTGAAACATAACCTAATTATAAAACTTCAGTTGCTGATCATTTCCTGGTATAATTCCAATCTGTTAGTGTCCTCTGGTGGCCGAAGCAAGCAAGTAATTTTCCAGTTGAAGGTTTTTTTCTATTATAGTTTCGTTAATAATTGACCAAATAAACCTCAATGGTGGTTCAAATTTTTTACATGAACGTTAAGTTTATCAGGCAGCAATCACTAAGAAATAGCTAGTTATTCTATTAATTGGCAAACAAAATATTTACAAAATTGAACAAAAGTCGGTGTATATCATCAGGTTCGTGTACATTTTAGCTTATAGTTTTGTAGGTTACAGTTCTAGGTGGTTGTAAAGAACTTTAAAACTATATTGATAGCTGTGGAGTAGAATTGTAACATTAAAAAGTTTCTGCATTGATAATTTTGTCAATAACCTTAATCTTCTTTTTTTCTTGATCAAAAGTTACAAAAATGCCATAAATTGTGATAAAAACATGCAAAAATATTTTAATCTGATCACACATGAGTTCAAATGTGAAGAAAAATGTGAATTTACTATTGGTATTACTCAAATGTTAAATTGATAGATTTGTTTCAGTTTATATGATGAGTTCAGAAATATCAACGTGTATAATCCAGAGAGACAGTATTGGGGTATTTCTTTGTCTTTCAGAGTGCATTTGAAGCTAGCTGATCCATTTGGTAGGTTTATGTGTAATATGCATCACAATAGAAGCCACACGTTTGCCTGATGTTCACGTAGATAAATACAGAAGCTCTTCAAATGTGGTAGGTATACTAGACTGGTCAATGTGCACTTTCTGCCAGGTATCCATGGGTTAAAACTAATATATTCAGCTTTATCAATACGTACAGTTATTGGTTCAGGTTAAAACACTGTTGTAGATAATCTGTACAGTTTGATACAGCTGGACAAATTAGTCTTTCATCTGTGGATACCTGACAGAAAGTGAACATTGAACAGCTGTCACTCTGTTTGGTCTATAGTACACATTGATGTTACTGTATTCACCATATAAAGTGAAACAAATCTGCCAATTTGTCCATAGGATGATTTAATTATTAGATTAACATTTTCCTTAACATTTAGAGCTCTCATATAATTAGTTGAATATATTTTTGGGTTCAAAATCAAGATCAAGAAAGGGGAGGGATAAGGTTATTGACAAAATTATCAATATAGAAAACCTTTAAATGATAATATTGTTACCATTCTATTCCGCAGTTATCAATGTGGTTTTAAAGTTCTTTACAAAGAAGTAGAACTGTAATTTAGAAAACTAAGAGGTCAAACTATCCACGAAACTGATAATATTATGCAGCGACTTTTATTTATTTTTGTGACTCTTGTTGTTGTTGTTGTTGGTTACTAAGCACAAAGCTACACAAAGGACTAACTGTGCACTGCCCACCACGGGTATTAGAACCTGGTTTCAAGCGGTACAAGTCCGCAGACATACCGCTGGGGGGCTTGCGATTCTTTTGCTTGCCAATTAATCACATGACTAGCTATTGCTTTACTGATTGCTGTATGAAAATATTCACATTCATGCGAATATTTTGAGATGAGCCTTAATTGGCCAATTATTAATGAAACTATGATTAAAAACCCTTCAACTGGTAAATTACTTGTTTGCGTCGGCCACCAGGAGGCGTAACAAATCATAAGCGGATGGTGATTAATTTGCATTATATCAAAAAAATGATCGGCGTTTAAATTTGTATAAGTATGCAAAGTTTCACATTTGTGTAGAAAAGTGCACAATCAATGAGCTTATTCTCACACTGTAAAGCATGCCTCATTTTTGAGTAACTCATGCTGACTATATTTAGTAGATCTTATAACAAATTTGCTCATAGAATGTTTCATTGATGGAATTATTTTCATGGTTTTAACGTTTTCGCCAGACGGCAATATAAATTTGGTAGTGGCCATAATTTTTCAAAAGTTTTAACAATGGTTCTCATTGACACTATTTTAATAGCGAAATAGCGATTATTTTGTACTTTGGCCACAATGTACAAGAATCAGTGGTCACTTTCATGAGTTGAGTCTTAATAATTCATACTTTGTTCAGAAGTTTCACCATACAAAACGCCACTTTTCTATAAAAGAAATAACATAAAACAATGTGTTTGCTGTAAAGCGCAAAAGCTACCTGACCGGCTATTTGTGATCTGCCCACCAAGTCTTCCTTTCCGCTCAGCCACCTGGTGGGAGAGACATGAAATATTCAACATCCTTACTGTTGTTTATATAAACCTAAAATTCATGATGTTTAGAAAATCGCTATTCGCTTATTCTTATCAAAGACAAGGTATGCACCATTTTCTATTACCATCTCGTTTTACGTCTGTAATAAATGATTCTCAATATTTTAAGAAGTGTTAATGCAGGTTTCGTATCTTTTTCAAGTAATTCGAACATTAATTTTATTTGCCATATCTTATAACAAAGTTGATCATCAAATGTTTCATCGATATAACTATTTTTATACTTAAACCAATGACGATGTAAGTTACTCTTATTTAAAATTCAAATTTGAAATATTGCAAATGTGGTAATTTATCCGTACTTGGGCCATATATTATAAGTAACCGTTGTCGTTCTTGTAGGTCTTGTCTCAATAATTCACACTTTGTTCAAAGTTTCGAATATAGAGGACGCTACGATTCTATAATAGATGCGAAACTCCAAAGAACATAGATTTTAAAAAATATATTTGTTTATCAGTCTATTGAAACAAACAACATCATTATTTATACTTGTCTTAAACATTGATTTTAGACCTATTACATTTTTTATATTAATTTCTTTATTCACTTTCTTAGGAGTTTCAAGTAAAAACAAGAGTAGGTAATTGCACTTCAACTACATGATGTCTTTCATATTCATTGCCGACGACACGTTCGCTCAGTACGAACATCGTAAGTCTAGCTGAAACACAACAAACACATTAATTGTACTCTCCCCCTCCAGTGGCACAGCGGTATGTCTTTGGACTTACAACGCTAGAAACCGGTTTTCGATACCCGTGGTGGACAGACAGAGAACAGATACCACTGTGTAGCTTTGTGCTTGACTTCAAACAAACTGTAATTGTAGAACATTATTTGTATAAGCCAATTGTTTCAACAAACATTTTTATGGTGTGAATGCTTAGAGAAAGCTGGCGAAGCACGATTATAATTAATTACACTTGCCTTAACATATTAAGGGCTTATTATATTATTTAACGCTACATTCTTCATTCATTCTTCATGAAGAACTCTGTCTAGAGCGAAATGCAGCCTCGGCAATAGATATGGCTGAAATAGTGTGGTTGAAATATTATTATGCACTCTTCTTCTTTTCCATGAGCCATAGATATAATAGGCCTAGTAGTAATATCTTATGGCAAGTATAATTAATTATAATCATGCTTCGCCTCTATAGAAAAGGGGTTTAGATCAAAACATCATTGTTTTTTTTTGCACTGAGATAAAAATTAAAAGTTTTAGAAGATCGCGCGCAATTAATTTAAGCTTCATTTTTCATATCTTATAACAATTCATAATAATGTATTGTTCTGCGTCTATAATAACAGGTCTTTCACGCTTTTAAAGCTTTCTTCATGAAATATTTTATTAGTATTTATTGACTAGTACTCTCTCATGCTTCGTGAGAAAAAAATAATAAAACGTTGTGTGGTTCAAAACTTCAGTCCCCCGGATTCATGATATAAAAGACTGTTTAGTTTAGATATTATTCATTAATTCATTTTAGGAGTGAATATTGTTCAGTTTTTGTTATAATAAGAGTCAAAAGCAGACGATTGTAGGAAGTTGTGTTTATAATTCATTGATGTTGAGACTATCGAACGTCGCGTGCAATACATTGACGTCGATAATATAGATATTTCTACAATGCGGGCAGCGATTAAGTGACAGAAATATAAATAGTGTGAAACAAGTGGAAACAGCAGACAGACAATAGCAGAAGAGAGTAAAGTTACAGGTAAGGAAAAGTTCGACGTGCAGTTAACTACCTACCGTAGAAGTGATAGACCTAATGATTAACATAGGCCTAACGTTAAATATGTTAGAGTAAGATTAACAGTAGAAAAAGAGATATAAGAAGAAGAATTTATTCCATCAAAGCGTGGTTCTAAAGAAATTCAATCAGCCTGAGTTTACTTTGACAAAAGAAACAAAGGATATTTTGAAGGAAGAAAACCAAACGATTACGGTAATTTGTGCCACAATTGTAAGTGAATTATACACAGAATACTAGTGCGATAGTAATAGAGAAGATAGTTCAGCTTGTCTAGTGAAATTCTAAAATAATTCAACAAGCCTAAGTGAACTTTTAACAAGAAGAAGAGAACTATATATATAGTGTTTATGATATGCCTATAATCTCTATAGTATGAAGAATTTGTTGTAAATACGTTTAACTTGTTTCGAATATTTATATTATTTTGAAAACAAGTGAAGTGCTGTTCATTTATCGTTGAATTTATTGGTAACAAGTCACAGACACCTACTGTAGAAGAATCCTAAACCCCAAAACAACACAGTATATATTTATACTATTAAGAAGTATAAGTAAAAACCTTCTAATTGAGAATTGGCAACCATACCATAACTTAACATCTGACACTCGGTAACTCAGCATTGAGTCAGTGAGCTTATAACGTTGAAAATCAAGTTTCGACACGTACGAGGGGCAGAGTACAAATAGCCTATTGTGTAGTTTTGTGCTTTATAACAAACAAATAGAATGAAAAATTGAAGTCCATGTGAAAATTTTCTTAAACCTCCATTATCATTTAATTATTTAAGGTGCCTCTCAGTAGCTTAGCGGTATGTCTGGTCTTATGACACAAAAAATGGGTTTCGATACCTGTTGTGTGCAGTGAACAAATGGCCCATTGTGTAACTTTGCTCTTAATAACAAATAAACAAACAACTTACTGAAGACAAATAACATATTTCATTTATTTAAAATAGATTTATTTTTTAAGAAGTATCAAGCAAACATTCACTTTTTTAACTTAATGTTACATAAAAATAGTATAGAGTGATATTTGAATTAATTTAAAATGTTTATTAGTTTGTTAAACATTTTTAGGGGAAAGTGAAGACATTTAAACACACAAAATTATAATTTTTCAAGTATAAGAAATTTCTATACCTTTTTAAAACTATGTGAGACCATTAAGGCCATTGACCCATTAAATCAAAATCTAAGTTTAAATCAGAATTTCTTCAATATTTATTTAAAGACTTTTGTAGTCGTATATTTTTGTTTCATTCTCAATATTTTAGCAGTAAGTATACTTGAATTATTCAGTATTTTTACGTTTTGAATTTTTAATAATGAGTTATATGCATAATTACCAGGTTTAATATACATTCCTTAATTAAAATGTTGACAAACAAGGATAAAATGATAGTCATCTCCTATAACTTTAACTTCATTTTTCAAACAATAGTTATACCATCTTTCTGATGGATCTATATTTTCACAGCGGCCTATTTCTGATTCAAATTAATGATTTGAGATACGTGATTTTGCCAAACTTGACGTTTTAAATTTTCCAAATTGTATTAATAGATACCCTTCTGGTTCTAAAACTGATTTAAGAGTAACGTATTTATCCAAGTTCTTACAATAACTTAAACCTGAATAAAAGTTTTGCATATAAATATTTTCAAATCTTGGTTTAAATTCTTTTAGAGAAAGTTCTTCATTCCTAATCGGTTGTGTTTCCCACACGTAAAAAAATCTATATGTGAAAAGACGAAGCCTTATTTTATTTGCTCAGGGTACTCTTTCTTTTTCATCTAAGCATTTAATCATAACATGCTTTAGAGAACCTACTATTTTCCAAAAGCTTAAACCATAACCTTATAAATAACTTTATATGTAACAGCCAAAGGTAGCTTCCCACATTCACCTAATACAATTACGTTTGTAACATTCTTTGAGAACCCTAAAATATTTACAAAATGTATTTTATACTTGCATATTGATATATAATCAGTAAACCCCATAATTCTGCCCAATACAATAAAATATGAGTTACTTTTTTTCAAATAGTTTATAGTATATTTCATATGCGAATCACTCCCGCTCATTTTTTATCATGCTATTCACCTTTTCAGATTGTTAAGCTGAATATTCTGTCATAGTTTGCTGGTTTTTGTAATTTCTAGATACATATAAAAAACGAAACTACCTCCAACCTTTCATTGCCTATATACTAATGTTCAGCTTAAGGTACTTCACCTTTTGAAAGTTATAACTTTTAGTTTCAGGGTATTAAAATGTAATTTGTTGACTTACAAAAGTTTTCCGAACATTTAACATATTTTGCAGTTTTACAGGTGTTTCACTACACAACACTATAACATCTGATACAGAAGAGTTGGGCCCCCGGCATGGCCAGATGGTTAGAGCGCTCGAGATGGTAAGGGTCGCAGGTTCGAATCCCCGTCCCATTAAACATGCTCGTTCTTTTAACCGTGGGGGCGTTATGTGACGGTTAATCCCACTATTCGTTGGTAAATAAGTGGCCCAAGAGTTGGCGGTGGGTGGTGATGACTAGCTGACTTCCCTCTAGTCTTTCACTGCTAAATTAGGGACGGCTAGCGCAGATAACCCTTGTGTAGCTTTGCGCGAAATTCCAAACAAATCCTTGTTGAATAGGCAAAACATTAATAAATTAAGAAGGACCGGAACGAAACGAAATTACATTAGTAGTTATTAACTTGAAGTAGGGTTTGACAACTGTAGCACATATATTTTATGAATACTTGTTTATAATTTTAATGGCAGAAGAGTTGCAATAGTACCTGTTATTAACATAGGTTCCAAAATCAGGTTCTTTCATTTGTATTATATGGTCATTCCTATAGATAACAAATAGAAAAAGGCTTATCATACACCCTTACCTTGTTCCTACTTCACATTTATAAATTTCTGTTAATCCTTTCTGAGTTCTTATATACATGTATGATTTCATTTTTTATACACAATCACTTTAAAAATGTTTACATTTTCAATAATTTTGTTCTACAATTTTTCACGTTAGATCGTACCAAACACTTTACTGAAATCTATAAAAGCACAGTAAAATATCTATTTTTTTCTTAGACAAATATTTTTCGGTAAGAAAACAGAGTAAAAATATGATCATTTGTTGAATGCTTCTTTCTATATTCTTCCTATTCTTCGTATAATTTCTCATTTATGTCTGCCCAATTGTTTAATCTCAAACTTATAAACTTTTTGACTATTTTCCCCATCACGTTTAAAAATTGCATTCCTCTATAATTCTCCGGATTATTTACGTCACCTTTTTTTTTCCCAATAGTAGACAGATAACTGTTTCACTCAGTTGTGCCCCCCAGTAGCACAGCGGTATGTCTGCGGACTTACAACGCTAGAATCCGGGTTTCGATTCC
>NW_013665982.1:232289-243199 GCF_000517525.1 Limulus polyphemus | reverse complement strand
AAAAAAAAAAAAAAACTCAGTTGTTCAGGAAACTTTCCCCTATTCAGAATGAGATTAAAAATTTTACACAACTCTAGACTTACATTCTCAATATTTAATTGAAACATTTTATTAGTTATACTACCAATACCAGGTCCTTTTCTGTTCCGTAAACTTTCAGTTGCTTTTTGAACTTCTATGGTTACCGGGCTGTTTAAGATCTCATTCATCTCAAAAGAAGGTTCTGTACCATCTATTATAATTACCTCGCTGTTTTTTTAATACAAGACGTCTCATCCATGCTTTTATTGTTATTATTAAATCCTAATCAGTTCCAAAGATATTTGAACCACATAGCTGAAAAAGATTTCCAAGCTTCTATGTTGTAAATCAAACAAGCTTGAATTACCTAAATCATTGGGAATTTTTTCTTTCATTTCATTTCGATGTAATCGTTTTTGTTTTTTTCTACAAATGCTTTTAACTTTTTTTTTGTTTCTTTATAAACATGTTTATTCGATCTTCTAAACTATCTTAGTGGCCTAAATATTTTCTATTTCGTCAACTCCCAGTCATAATTAATTCCACCAACCTGCCTAGTCTTTTTGTTCATTGCCTGTTTTATATTCGATTAACCATAGATTTGCTGTCTTGTGAAATATTTCGGTTATTCTTTTTTAATAACATTATATACACCGTTCTTCATAATAGTTCCATTTAGTTCTTCTGTGAAATGTTTCATTTCTATTTATTTTCATGAAGCTTTCTTCGTGTTTTGATTCTATTACAAACTTGAGAAGAATTGAACAATTTCCATTTAATCTTAACAATGAACCGATTTTATTCAACTTTTCTTCTGTTTTTTGATACAGGATTTTTATAATACATTCTAATGGAAAATGCTGTCCTAGATCTTCATCTAAAACCTTTGAAACTGAAAGATTTTCTATCATAGTTACCCTACGAATAACATAATGAACTATGTTTTTTCCATTTACTTTAATAAACGTAAAATCTCCTCTACTTAAAGTGAATTATTTCATCAATAAATCTCCACCATAAGTAAAGTTTGTTTGAAATATTTTTTGTTTCAAAATTTTCACGCAAAGCTACATAAGGGTTATCTGGGCCTAGCCATCCCTAATTTTTTTTTATTGAACTGATAGACTAGAGAGAGAGTGCAACTTGTTAACAGCACCATCCCTAATTTTTTATTTATTTTGAACTGATAGACTAGAGAGAGAGTGCAACTTGTTAACAGCACCATCGCTAAATTTTGGGCTACTCTCATCTGACCAAATATTGGTTTGTGATTTCCACTTTTATAATACATGTATAGCCTCAAAGTGCGGAGCGTGCTTTTGTGGCAATGGCACACGAACGAATCAGTTCATTTTAATAACTGCAAGCGCTTATGCTCACAATTCTAATAAACTGTAATTAATTTGGTTCAGAATTATAAGCTTACTTTGGTTTGCTTAATATTTCTTGGAAGCTAATGTCCTTGTGCGGTTAAGGATCTATTGAAAATTTGCCAAGAGTAGGTCTAAGTTTGATCTTACCGTCCTTCGCAAAAGCCATTTTAAATAATAATGCGTAACCAACGTAATCAGACAGAACACGATTTATGATGGAGGAAGTAGCATCAAAGTCAGCATGGGACATTGTTTTAAAAAGCTTGATTTTCCTTTAGTATTTTCCAATTATGAGATAGAGTAAAAGTATGTATTAAAGACTACTGGTGTTATCTTGTGGGTAGTAATATTTCTAATAAAAGTATTAAATTATGATGCTCTTTCATTATTTGATAATGTCTATTATTCTTTAGACTAAGGACATTCTGTGACAGTGAGTTTCATGTTAATGTTACCATGAAAGACATATTCATTCTGGAGCATAAAAACAAGATTAAATATTAATGAAACGAATAAGCACTATTGTACTTTAAAAAAAAATGTTTTAGCAAATACAACTAGATACTCTAAAAAACAAAAATTTTCTAATAATTACATGAGAAATATTTCATACTAAAATTATTCTTCAACCAACATTTAGAACATATACAACAGGTAAGCACCAAATTATAATAGTACCCCAGGTCTAGATAAGTTCCCCTAGACATATAAAAATAACAAACAAAATCTGATAGGACATGCTACAGAAATTTTAATGGGCCCCTTTTGTAGATTGATTTCTGGACTGTCAAGAGGGGAATGGCCGATTTAGAGTGGGCTGCACGGGCGGTCAAGAAACTTCAGGTTCTAAAGATGTCCTGAGAATACCTTTTTTTTCAGAGGAATGATTGATGAGGTTTCATTAAAACTCTGATTTTTAAGCATGCAACATTGGAACACCTACTCTCACTGTTCCTGATGACCATTTTTCAAACTGAAATGAAATGTCATGCACTGTAAAGACGTAAAGCCATTTATACCAAAAGTACTTCAATAAGCGTAGATTGACTAACCAGTCATATGCATTCATATGACACATGATTCACAACAAAATGAATAGGGTGTGTGTATGTGATTGACATTTTATAATGGATAACAGCGGTTTTGTCTTTTTATAGCTCATATCTTAGAAATTCCAATTATTTTTTAATTAGATATGTAATGTAAGATTAAAGACATGTATTGTAATACCTTTTTATATAAAATGATTTTTAACATACTTTTAGGAAAGAAAAACTATTATTGGCCCGCCATAGCCAGGTGGCTAGGGTGCTCGATTCACAATCTGAGGGTCGCGAGCTCGAATCCTCTTGCTTGCTCTTTCAGCCGTGGGAGCGTTATAATGTGGCGGTCAATCTCACTATTCGTTGGCAAAAGAGTAGCCAAGAGTTGGCGGTGGGTGGTGATGACTTCTAGTCTTCCCTCTAGTCTTACATTAGGAACGGCTAGCGCAGACTGCCCTCGTGTAGCTTTGCTCGAAATTAAAAACAAACCAAACCTTTGTAGGATCATCTTTTTATTTTTGTTTCATGTCGCTTCAAAGAAGATATATTTGGGGAAAGCATCATCATCATCATTTACATAGAAATGAGAAGCAATTGAACACATAGGGTGGATTTTAAACGCATATAGTAGTTGAAAGGTTTAGACTGTCATTTTATACCTGTTTAACCTTTGGTATCTGACTCAAGGATGATATCCTATGATTGCAAACAGTATTTGGGAAAATCATGCAAGCTGGATTCATCAGAACCATAATCATACTTATTCACTTTTCCAACTGGTGTCAACTGTTTTCAGGTACTAGATCAAAACATTTAACAAAACGTATTTTCCCGACTCTTTGTTTTCGAAAGGAGTTGTAATGTTAAAATAAAAGAAAATATTTCTAAAAATTGTAGGATTAGGATATTTACAACCCATTTGGGTTTTGTCAAAAGGGAACTCATTAAGTGTTGTCACAAAAATCACAAATGACTCTCTTTGTGCAGCAACATTTAAATATTTGATTGTACTCAAAGGGTTACTTACCTTGAAGTAGGTAACTTGAGTTATTTTTTATCCGTACGTTTACAAACGTGTAAATTTAAATGTGTAAATAAAAACTGATTCCTATTTTCAGTTCTGTGTGTGAATGTTTTCATGCTATAGGAAGAAGAGGTATAAAGATTCACTCCCCCCTCTTAACTTTGAATGTGATTTTCCCCAATTAAGATAAATTTCATAAAAATTCAAAGGGTTTTACAACGAATCTTGTTTTAATATCAATGACACATCTATTCAAAACAAAGACTGGACGTAGACCGTTTTTTTTTCAGATACTGAAAAAAAGTACTTCTTGTGATTAGGGGCAATTTTAACTATAAAATTGGTTAAAACGAGCTGAGGAAGTAAAATGGCCACATCTAATTCATAATAACTATAGTTCAAAATAAATACTACATTTGTCACCCGCATTTAAATCACTTAAATCATCATTCAAATATTCGTGACAGGAATCGGAGAGGTCTTGTGCTATACACAGGTTTCGCATTATGTAGCACAATGGCGCAAATTAGCATGGGTAGTACTATGGGGCAGTGGTGTACATTGCGGTCAGAATCTAGGGCGGAACTTTTCATGATTGATGTGGGGCAAGACAGCCTTGCAAGGGGGGATAATCATAAGCAAGTGTTCTGAGCAATTGCATGTTATAAAAACTAGTGAACTTAAACACGTTTCTTTTATGACACATTCGGCTGTCTATAATTCTTCATTATTTGAAATAAAAAAGTGATGTTTTTAAATATCGAGCTTACCTTAAATCAAACATGATCAAAAGAAAATAAAAAAATTAAGTCACCGTTTGGTCATTCACATTCTATCCCGTCCATTCTAGATGACTGATGATATGCAGGAATGGCCGTTGTACCAAAGGTGACCGTCTTCCCTATAGCCCCCAGTGGTACAGCGGAGTTACAACGTTAGAAACCCATGGTGGGCAGAGCACATATAGCCAATTATGTAGCTTTGTGCTTAATTACAAACAAACAAGCACATTACTTCCCTATTCCCTAACATTAACAAATTACCTTGAAATTGGAATTGTGCTTATTTGCTTTTACAAAGTTTGTAAGTTATTCTAATCGTTAGTAGTGTGCATCCAAAATTAAAGTAGTCAACTGTGTTATCTTTTAAATGCTTAAGATGAAGAGGAGATTTAGTATCATGAAAAGAGTTTCGACGTTTTCTTAGTCAGACCTGAAGAAAATGCAATAGTAAACTTTTCCCACTTTATTACGATTGTAAAACATGATATTGAAAAAAAAAAGCGATAAAATGCGATATTTCAGACGGAATGAATGCCAAGAACACAATCAGTTCAATATTTCAGGTAGGATGCCAAGAATACACAGACAGTCCAATACTTCATGTTAAGTATTAACTGTAGTACGTGATAAAATTGCTATCCACTTTGAAGTAAGGAGTGTGTACTCTCAAGGTTGATTGTGACACACAGATATTTGATTTCCACAAAACTAGAGGTTCTTATATATGGTGTGTGGTAGGACAAGTGTAGCAATTTATTACATGTGAGTTTAAAGAAACAACTATGTACAGCGTTGAAGTCTGGCAAAATAAAATATCTTATATAAAACAAAAGCGAAAAAATAGCTTTTAGAGTTTCGAGTAGGGTATAAAATGTATAAAAATGAAAAGCAAAGCAACCGCGTGTTAGCATTTACAAAGAAAACTAACATGAAGGGCACACGATTAGTAGAATAGAGAATGTATTAAAACAGTGACATGACTTTTGCAGTATGTCTTCATTCTCTCAGATTAAAAAATAAATAAAAAATTCTCCTCACATGTAAATTCATCATAAAGTGTCAAAAGTGCACTCACAATACATATTCTTTCTGTAGTTGCTGATAAGAAGGCGGGAACAAGAATGTAGAAAATATCTCTCTGCTCCCTTTGACAGCCGCAAGGTATCTTCCAAACTCAAGGTGAAGGAAAAAACAAAACAATAATTCCATAAAACAGCAGATTAGTTCCCTGACCAGATAGTCTTGGGAAAGTAACACATCAAGGTGAATTCAGTACATGACGTAAACTGGATTGAGAATTCAAAAATTTTTTGGATATACAGAGTGATTATGAATATAATTTTGAAGTTTATCGCGTCATTTCATACAAACGGTATGGAACAGGAAGGTGGATAGCACAACAGTGTTAAAGGTAACATGCGCATGCAAATACCACAGTTGCCATTCGTAGGATACTAGAGGAGTCTACACGTCTATTTAACCTCCTGTTGGAACCTGTATTGAGTATGATATGTTATTTATAAAGAAGATTAACTCTCATTTAACAAGTTTTTTACATGAATGTCGTAGAGAAGTAAATTTAGCTACACATTATATATGTATACGCATGAGTTATAAAAATATTTATTACACAAACTTTCAAACATGTTGATAAGAAAATATAATGTTTTGAGGAGCAATTAAAGGAAATTATTTGGCATTATAATTTCACCTAGTTTTACCAAATAATTTATCTTCTTGAACACCAAAATTACGTAATATCACAAACAAGCGTTTTTATGAAAATATAATACTAAAGCTTGTAGTGTTTTGAGTAAATAATAAATATATAATATTAACCACAACCAAGTAACTAGGATATTAAAAACGGAAATTTGCCGATGACGTACAGTGTAAAATATATCAAGGTGTAGTGTACATGGAAGATTGAAAAATATAGTCATGGTTATTTTTCTTGCTGTTTATCAAATGGTCAAAGATCAAATCATCAAGTTTCCGTTGGCAAACACATTATTTGGATCAACGTATTCTTTCACCGCCCTCATCATTCCAAGACCAACACCGGACACAGACTGTTTCAACCAACGCTTTCGGATCTTACCAACTGTAAGTAGTATTATAATACACAATAAATTAGTATATATTTGAATGTTTCAGTTTAAAACATTAGACATTTTTACTAAGTTTTGTTCTCAAGTTAAGAAGAACACGACAAGGGGAGTTTTATAATAAGTCAGCATCGCAAGTCCGTATATTTTAAAACTTTGATTAACTTACGAATAATACAAAGAAATTACAAGGGTGTTATATCATGATTATAAAATTACGTGATATATCAAGAGGTCTTAACAATATTTATTTAATATAATTTAATGAGGAAGATACCAGTTTCGGTGAAAGTGACTAAACGTTTTTAACTTCAATGTAATCAGTTTTAAATAATTAGCTATAAAACCAACATAAATGAATATATTTCTGTAGCACCTAACTTATAACACGATTAAAAAAACATGTAATTACATAATTAAATATCAGAAGAAGGAGTTGAAACAGCGTACAAAACAAAATCCAGTACACCTGAAGTAGCTAGCTTCTAACACGAGTATACATGTAATTACATGTTAGTTTGGTTTGTTTGTTATGAATTTCGCGCAAAGCTACATGAGGGATATATGCGCTAGCAGTCCCTAATTTAGCAATGAAAGACTAGAGGGAAGGCAGCTAGTCGTCACCACCCACCGCCAACTCTTGGGCTACTCTTTTACCAACGAATAGTGAAATTGACCGTCACATTATAATATCCCCACGGCTGAAAGGGCGAGCATGTTTTGTGGAATGGTGATTCGAACCCGCGACCTGCAGATTGCGAGTCGAGCACTCTAACCACATGGCCATGCCGTGCCTTTTCCATGTTAGAGGAAGAAGTAAAAAACAACATCACAAAATAAGATCTAATACACCTGAAGCAGCTAGCTTCTAACACAAGTATAGATGTAATTACATATTAAAGGAAGAAGTAAAAAAAAAAGAGTTGAAACAGTGCTAAACGAAATTAAAGCGGTTTTAACAGAAAAGACGTAATCAATCGAAAGATAAGTTAGTATTTATTGTATAGTAGGAGTTCTTTATCTAAATCACACTGGTCTGGTTTCAGAAATTTTAAAAACTTTAAAAAGAGTCGTGAAATGGTTAGCGTTTTTGTATGTGAACGGGGGGGACAAGTGTTGAAAATTTGAAATCATCCTTACAAACTGAAACTGTTAGTCATTGATATGTGCGGAAAGTTGGTACTTATTTTTGCCAATTTATGGTATACTGTGTATCTGTATACTTCTCACGTGCACAAGGTTAGTATTTCAAAGTCGTTTTTTTTTTAGTTTTTTAAGTATCAGTGTATGGCACACGTTGAATTGCATTTTCTTTAAACCTGGATTTAAAATTAACTTTGAAAATCAAGAACAAAAATAACATTAAATGTCTTTATCAATTACATAATAAATTATAATTATAACTTGTCTACTGTTAATGACAATAGCTCACCACATAAATATACAGATAAACAATGGCGTAACGAGGACGAAATGGGGTGATAATTTATAGAACCAGTTCATAGTTCGATAATAGACGAAAAAAAAAAACATTAAAAAAAGGGGTGGACTAAAAAAACAAGTGTTTGCCGCTTCGTTAAAATAACCGTATAAACTTATTTTTATCGATAAATGTTTACGTTTTACTGAGTGTGAACAATGGATGGAAAAATAATGTAATTCATATCCCAAATAACAATGCTTATAATTTTATTACATTTTTCTAATCTCTCTGTATATAGATCTCAGAAAATACGAATATTCTTTCTCGAGCTTTGGGCGGCATGTTATAGTAGTTTGTATAATTGTCAGTTCTTTTGAGCACTTCTTAACTTTAATATATGGCTGAATTTGACGAAAGAGTTTATATTTTAACAATATATTTGTAGTTTTACGCTCCGTTGTCTAATACGCAAGCCAGCGTTGCGTTTTCGAATGCAAGACCAGGTGGTTAGGGCGCTCATAATCTGAGAGTCGCGGGTTGGAATCCTTGACCCACCAAACATGCTCGCCCCCTTTCAGCGTGGGGACGTTATAAGTTTACAGTCAGTCCCACTATTCGTTGGTAAAAGAGTTGGCGGTGGGCGGTGATGACTAGCTGCCTTCTCTCTAGTCTTTCACCGGTAAATTAGGGACGGCTAGCGCAGATTACCCTCGTGTAGATTTGCGCGAAATTGAAATCAAACCAAAAATTTTGTGGTTTATTTTATTACAATTTACAGCTTTTACAGTAAGTAAAACTTGTGTACTTGAGAATGATCGCATCAATGATCAAAACGTCGTACCTGTTCTAAAAACAAATCTTACTTACTATAAAAGCTGTATATTGTAATAAAATAAACTTAATCAGTAAGTAAACTCAAAACGAAACTATTTGGTGGCTAAGCTTTAAGTTTGTGTTTTAATGGTTTACGTAAAATTTTCTTGTAAGCTCAGGGAGAAATTATTTCGTTTATTTTAGTATTAGTAATCTTATACTTGAGTGGATTTGGTAAGTTCTGTCAGTAAACGAAATTACACTTATAGAATAAACAAATAAAACTTAAAACTAACACAAAGCGTTAAATATCAGTAAAAGTCTCCTCGTATTAAACAAGTGACGACAAATCATTAGAATTCGTGAGCAAATTGTATATTTGAGTGTCGTTTGTTTATAAATATCACTATTGATGTCTGTCCTTCATGATTTACTAAGATAAAATGATTACTTATACGAAATTGTTGGAGATATGTCACGTTATAATTTGAAACGTCAAGTAGTTACATTTGCTTTATTAAATTGTGATCACCATTAAATCGATTTGTTTTCACGCACAAACTGGACTGCAACCATAAAATTATGAAGGCTTGAAACGTATTTTTTCACATTGTTTAAGTGTTTTTGTTTTGTTAATCGTAGCAAACTTCTAATTGTCTAAACAGTCGGATTTAAATAACACTTCTGTACTTACTTCCGTGGTGATGAGAGACACTTCCTCCACAAGCAAGTATCTCGTCTCTAGCTGCCGCCTGGAAAATAATGTAACATTTTATAAAAATCAACTCTAAATACTCAATAAAATCTATCACATTTAAGATTTGAAAAAAGAAGCTTGTTTTCTGCAATTGCTTTTAAATGTCATCCAATTCATAAACGTGTTTTCTCATTTCTTTTAACATTTTAAACACTTTGCATATTTTATTCCGTTTATTCTCTAAAGGTTTGGCGTTTAAACAAGAGTAAAGTTATTTAAGTTGTATAAGAATGCAATGAAATCTTCGTCATAGAAAAACACGGTAAATAAATTATCCAAATTCATAACTAGAAGATTCCATTAATCGGAGCACTCCTCTAGTACTTGAAGTTGGAACTGAATTGCGACACTTCAAAAACTAAAAATATGTATACAAAAATAGTTATTCAGTTTACACCTGGAATTAAGTGTTATTCATAACCAAACACTCAGAATTCCAGAGAACAGTCTATCTGTATGTTAGTCCCTGTGTTCACTAGTAGAGTTTTCAGATCACCTAGTACACATTCTGTCACTCCCTCAGGAGTTGGCGTCAGGCACAATGCAACAGTTCCGGCTCAAGAACATGTGTGAGAGTGTTGAAAGAGTGAAATTTTTTGTCTTACGTCACGTGTTTATTAAAGACACGAATGTGTCATTAAAGCACTTGACCTTAATCAACATTTATTCACATAATATACAATGAAAATAGCTGTTTTTTAGCTATTCGTGTTGACAGGATAGTAGTATGTAAGGCATCATAAAGGTTGGCAACGTTATAATGCAGTTAGAAAGACAAAAAATTAATAAGATATGCGATTTTAAAACTTGTCTTAATGTTAGTGATTTAAAGTTGCTACCCAGTTGTTGTTTTCTAGCTTTGCTGCTTGATTTAAATCAAGCTGAGTTGCGTATTTGCTCTCGCTACTACATGCGTATTCGGTTCGTAGTAACGTAATTAGTGCTGCAAATGTTTTCTTTATTTGAAAATGAGCCCACAAAAATGGAAATTAGTTTTTGAATATGAGATCTTTATATCTAATGGTGACGTCAGACGTCTGACAAAGTTTGGAAAGTCTCCGACACTATAAAATTTAGCATTATTAATCACTATAAAATACGCATGAAGTTTTTACGTATAGAAAGATATGTTAGGTGTGTTTATATGGAATATGTATGCATGAAATCTATATTATAATGCACATCGTGATGAAAAGTATGATATTTGTGTTAACTGACAACTAACTATGTTCATTAAAGACACAGTTGAAGCAGTTTCGCAATAACATACGCAGTCCTCGATACCACACGTCAAACATCCTAACTTCAAAGAGTAATATCACAAATTTTATTCATGATGTCATAAAAACACGTAGGTTCAATAAGTCTTGATACAAAAAAAAGCTCTAATAATACAGTTTTATGCACTCTGTCCACTTAGCTTGATCTATCATTAACTGTTGCAAAAATTGTTTACGTTAAGTCATTTGTAATTTAGAAGTATCGTTTCGTCTTTTTCTTTTTGGCTGTTATGGGGCAGCTTGTAGGCGGCCGGTCCTGACGAATATTCTGAGACTGCCAAGGACC
>NW_013665982.1:230097-231909 GCF_000517525.1 Limulus polyphemus | reverse complement strand
CTTTCGAAAGTTGGATATTTCTTCTTCAGGGGAAAACTGTTTGCCCCTGAAGAAGAAAGGTCCACCTTTCGAAAGCGCTCGGGTTATAGGGTTTTGATAATTTTGTATCATAAATTTTATAAGATGATAAGTTTCTGAAAGCTACTTCTCGTCGTTCATTATTGCCTAGGTTCGAAAACCTAACATCTCAGTCGTTTCAACCACCAGAATATGTTAAAACTATGCATCGCCACTTCTATTCGAGATCCATACTGGAGACATACCAGGCACTGGGGGAAATGTAAACCTGGTGTTTTTTACTCAGATTGCATTTATTTTGTGTGATGTATTCGGATTATATGATTAATTTGATTACTTGATAATTGACGTAATTCATGACAATCACTGAAAGATTAGAGAATTGATAGCAATTAAAGAAACAATCAGTAATGAAAATAAAAGAGATACCTCGAGTTCCTCGTAGACATGAATCGGATCTGGAAGGCCACGGCCGTTAATACCCATATAGAAGTAAATACAAGCCCCCACATCGTAAGTCTGGGTTACTCGGTAGGAAACAAATGGTTGATGGGGTAATCCATGTGCTTCCGCTTCTCTTAGAATTCTGGCTTTAACATTTCTACAGAGGTCAAGGACTCTAAAAACAAAAACAAGTGTGTTGCTGTACAAATAAAATGAAGTTTTGTTGGTATATATTAACACTATTTGGTGGGTTTGATCCGTCAATAACAGCTCCGGTAAGCATAAATGGATAAGAACATTTTGATTATCTTACTGTAAAAAAAATTATACTAAATAAAAGGCACAACACTAATTCAAATTTATGGGTAGGGTTGGGGAGGGGGGTCAGTTTCGATTTGTTCTTCGAAAGCCATAATGTTGTTAATGCAGGGAAACTGTCGTATGGTACTGTAATTCCACGTTGCTTATCTAATGATTCACATTTCTTTACAAACCAATGTCGTATGATACTGTAATTCCACGTTGCTTATCTAATGGCTTAAATTACTTTGCAAACCAATGTCGTATGGTACTGTAATTCTACGTTGCTTATCTAATGGCTTACATTACTTTACAAACCAATGTCGTATGGTACTGTAACTCCACGTTGCTTATGTAATGGCTTACATTACTTTACAAACCAATGTCGTATGGTACTGTAATTCCACGTTGCTTATCTAATGGCTTACATTACTTTACAAACCAATGTCGTATGATACTGTCTGTTTTAATTATGCACAAAGCTACACAAGGGCTATCTGTGCTCTGCCCACCACGGGTATCGAAACCCGGATTCTAGCGTTGCAAGTCCGCAGACATACCGCTGTGCTACTGGGGGGCATAAATAATGGAGTGGAGGAACGGATGGGAGGAGAAAGCTACATAATTCTCGACTTTCGTGCTAAAAACTTCTGATATTTTTCTCACTTCAATTACTTTATCTCACTTACAGTAAACGTAGAATAGCCTAAGTTATTCTGGTTACTAAGACATAATACTTCTAATGAAAAACACTTCTGATGAAATAAAACTTGGTGTTATAGAACAAGAATACTTGGAAGCTTATATATGTATTTATAATGTGTATAGTTAGTTAGCTTCGATTTATTTTTAAACCATTCAAGTGTATAGAACTTTTACAAAAATCTACATTACAATTACTGTGAACAATGTTGAATTTGTACTCTTTTTAGTCTGTAATTAATTTCTTTGTATTTTTTGCTTCTGGCGGAATTAGAAATGGTCAATATATAGTTTTAGTTATCAATTCATTGAAGTTTGTTTATAAGCCTGTAAAAACGTTAAAAGAAT
>NW_013665982.1:225857-229522 GCF_000517525.1 Limulus polyphemus | reverse complement strand
CACTGAATTTGCTAAACTACCCCTACTTATCCCTCTGTTACTAAATTTATTTAAACACAGAACTTGCCTATCCCATGGCACTGATGTTTCAAAAGATTCGGCAAACACTCCAAAGTCAAATATTAGGTCCTATGGGAGAAATTAATTAAGCTTTAAAATAGGTATTAGAGTAAAACACATTTAAAAAAATTACAAAATACTAAAATTGGCAAAAAAGCCAATTAAAATAACTTCGGTGATATCAAAATAAACACAAAAGAATAAAACCGAAAATAAAAATCAAAGGCACAGTCAAATTAAGACAGTGGGTTATTTACAAGTCTAGTAGGTTTAATGTAATATTAGCTAAGCTTAAATGTACGTTGGTTATAAACCTAAGATATATTGTATATGTGCGTGTAGAAAGATGCCATAATGGAACAACGCTGTCACTATTACTCTAGGTATGTATATACAGTGTTTGGCCAAGGGATCGTGAACCAAATACCCAACGTCAGAGTCACAATTATATAAACTAAATTGTGTGGTACTAAGCCATATTAGATTAATTGAACAACGCTGTCACTATTACTCTAGGTATGTATATACAGTGTTTGGCCAAGGGATCGTGAACCAAATACCCAACTTCAGAGTCAAAATTATATAAACTAAATTGTGTGGTACTAAGCCATATTAGATTAATTGTACAACACTGTTATTATTACTCAATAGAAGATTAGTATTAGGCCCGATTACTGTTAAGCAGTATTAAATTAACAGAGGCTGGAGATTAAAGATCATTTAAAGCTAAGCTCTTGGATTTTTTTTGGGCGTAATTAATATTTTTCTTAATTCTTTACAAATATTCTAAATAATTTGGCGTTATTTTGAGAATACAGTAGTCAACTTGGACCAATTTACTTAGTTTCAAAAGTGTGGACAAAGAGTAAATAGTAGGCGTGTTCTATACAGTTATGTTACATAATAAATTAGTTGGTATATTAATCAACCGGGAAGACTGCAAAATGGAACAACAGCGTTAAACCTAATTTCGCTGTGACAAAATACTTAACTTCACTAACAACAACAAAAATTTTGAAATGTAGTATATTATATTATCTCATATTGAAAATATAAGCATCTAGTTTACTTAGTTAAGTCTTTGAGTCAATTCTAGTCAATTTCGAGTTATTTTGAGAATACAGTAATTAACTTGAATTAGTCTGCTTAGAGTATGTTATTTTATATCAGATTGTTGCTATAGTGTTGAGCAGCGAATAACACCCTTGAACTCCACGTGTTTATATTAAAAGGACAATCCCCTCTTAATTACATTGAAAACTTGGTATAACCAACGGAACAAAATAATAATAATTAAAATAGACAGTTTATTAAGTTACTTAATAATATATATAAAAACAACAACAAATTGCTTCCGACCGGTTGCGTCCCTCTGATTGGTGGTTCGAAATTACAAATGGTATCACGCTACTGGACTACTTGCGCAGTAACAGATGTGTTCTGGTAGAAACCCAAAATTGGAAGGAGGAAAACCTGAGCTTTGCCCGATGCTAAAAACACATCTGGCCCGGTATGGCCAGGTGGTTAGGGCGCTCAACTCGCAATCTGAGGGTCGCGGGTTCGAATCCCTGTCAAACCAAACATGCTCTTTCAGCCGTGGGGGTGTTATAATGTGACGGTCAATCCCACTATTCGTTGGTAAAAGAGTAGCCCAAGAGTTGGCGGTGGGTGGTGATGACTAGCTGCCTTCCCTCTAGTCTTACACTGCTAAATTAGGGATGGCTAGCGCAGATAACTCTCGTGTAGCTTTGCGCGAAATTAAAATACAAAACAAGAAAAACACACACATCTATCTTGTAACCATAACAATAACATGAAATCACAGTCCTGCAACATGTCGTTTATCTTCTTTGATGTTGAAACAAATCGGAGGAACTCATGCACTTAAACGCATTTACATAGAGACAAACAGACAGACAGATAGAGCACTGTGAGTTATCAAGGCAATAAATAGAAGATTTAAGACGAACATTAAAACATGTATTACAGGGATAAAAAAAGATCGCAAGAAAGAAAAAAGTAAGAGAGGGAAACTTTGCACTCGTAGAGAGCGAAGTTATCGAGAATGTGAATCGCTGTGGTTTATAGCGTGTATTATAAAAGTTGTTAAGTTTAAAGTGATGAGAAACGTACTGACTGTCCTCAAGCTGTTGTTGAGGGATCAGGTTTAAAGCCTAAATAGGATATCTAGATTGGTGAGGATTTGAAGCCTAATTAGGATATCTAGGTTCCGAGGACTTTTATTTTCTTTAAGGTAAAACACTATCACATTGATGTGTAATATTTTAATATACACATTTCAGTTAAATTATAAATAAGTACTCTTTAATCTAATATACCGAATTATGCGTTTGATATATTTGTGTACATACAATTCATACATATAGGTAAACTGTCTAGCAGTTGCATCCTAACAACGATAATTAACTTCAAACTATCAGATTTCACTTATTTCTGAAAAGGTAGTTCTATTCAAAAGTTATATCTGTAAACTTACCCGAATGTATGCAATGACATAAGTTAAAAGATAACCTCGTTTGCCGTTATCTTCACCTGCATACACACCTCTGCAAAAATAAACAGACGGATAGTTACTCATCCTGAATATAATAACAAACAATACAGTTTACTACTTCCTAAAAAATAATAAAGAAAAAAGCCGAGTAAAAAAATAAATGAAACGTTCCCTACAAGAAAATGGGTGACCGTTTATTTAGGTAAATTCTGTGATCAATCCATACGTTACAAAATCAACGCCCCTAAAAACAATTACTTAAATGAAACGAAAGGTCAATTATCTGAAACTTTTGACATTTTATTGAAGATTTATATTTTATCCTATATTTTATTCTGCATGAACTTGTATTTATTATTTGAAAATTTCATACATTTTATTCCTTTATTTTACTTTGCTTTTTATATTTCTAAATCATATTCTTATAATTTTCACATTTGAACTGTCTACGAGGTGTTTTAATCGACTGGAAAATTTCTTTTTTACAATTGGTGACAGCGCACATCAACTAAGAATTTTAAGCCTTAGGTTCACATTTTTCAGGAACCGTTCCAATGTTACTAGTTACTTTTACTGGCTTAAATATTGTACTGTACTAGATTAACTAGTGTTCACTTGTTTTCATGGACACATCACTTATTTTTCCCACAAGTATAGTTGATAACATGAAAAATATTAATTATTTAGAAAAAATATTAATTTGGAAAATTCTTCAAATTCTTCGTTACTTTATGCTGAGAACGGGATTTCGTCATTACAACGTTCCATGGTTATTAACGAATATCAACAATGATATTCGGGTATGCAAATAATTAAATATAATGAATGGCGGGAGTTTTTAAGGTAAATGAAAAAGTTACGAAACAAATGAGGTTAATTTCAGTTTAAAAATATTATTGATAATTTTTTGCATTATAGGAATCGCTATATTCGTGTATAATAATTCTATACCAGTGCTTCATAACAACCAGAACATACATATTTACATATTTATTCTACTGTTACAACAGCGGAAGTTACGTGACGCTGCTGGCGCATGCGTTTCTGAATTTCTCGAATTATCGGGGGACTCTGCGAAATTTGGAGAAGC
>NW_013665982.1:209016-225836 GCF_000517525.1 Limulus polyphemus | reverse complement strand
AATTACTGTGTACTAAAAGTTTGTATCGAGAGATAATAAACTGGTTTAATTAAGAAAGGACTTGTATCGCTGATTTACTGTGCTCAAGATTGTGTTTCTTTCATAGTTGTGTGTTGATGCTTTTGTCCTTTTAACAATATTGTGAAATATTTTAGAGTAAATATAGCCTAGCAGTTTTTCATAAAAAAAATAAAATTCTAATTAAACCTACCGAAAAAATGATAACTCTTAATTTATAAAAAATATATCTTCAAATAGTTTAATTTATTAAAGTTTTAATAGATTATAAATCATCCTTACATGTTTTTATTCTATAATTATATTAGCTATGACAAAGTAAACTCTTTATTATAACTGAAGCTAACTGTAATTGTATACCATAACGTTTCTAGTAAATTTCATTTTGATTTCTTAAATATCCTGTGTTGTAAAAAAAAAGTCGATTGAACTTTAAAGAAATATTCATACAGCAAGTAGTTTTGAAAAAAATCTGTCTTAATCAAACTGTTTTTATAGCGTTCATTAATGTGAAGTACAAGTTTACTTACCCAAACCTGTTCCCTAAAGCTAGTAGCTTGTTTTCTAGCAGTTGGGTGTCCTTAAGGTTGTAAACATAAGAAACAAGTTCAATTAAAACTATGAGAAAAACAGCAAATTATGTTACTAATTCAAATATATTAATACCTATTGAAAGGAGAGGGAAAACCACTTTTACTTAATAATACTTGTTGTATTTACAACATAGCATTTAATATATGCAGTGATGACATAAATCTACAACACAACTAGAAACAATATCAGAGACATTTATAAACAAAAGTAATTTCCCTAAACAAATCGTCACTAGAAACTTAGCTAATTGTAAAAACAAATTCAACACCAAAAAAGAAACAGAAAACACTATAAACTCTAAGAATGGTGAAAATTACACTAACACTGACACATTAATAGATATCTTACCATATCATGGTTATGTAACTAAATCCGTCATAAACATTTGGAAACAAGTATAAACAAAATACAACATTAATAATAAAGTCGTGTTTGTTCAAAAACCAAGCACAAAAATCAAAGACCATCTAAAGAAGGCCTATTTAGATAACTTCAATGACGGATGCATCTATACGTATATATCAATGCAATAGATGCGACAGCTCTTATGTAGGTGAAACGGGACGTAACATAAACATTAGGATTAAAGAACATAACAATCACCAATCACACATTTATGAACACAGCATAACAAATCAACATCCAATAAATAACAACAACTTTAGCGACACAAGTCCTTTCTTGAATAAAACTGGTTTATTCTTTCTGAATAAAACTTTGCAATACACTTAATTTTCACAGTCGCGCTATAACAAACGCTATAATTCACAACGAACGTCTCACGTGCTCAACTCAACAACTCTGTCCGCAGTTCAATTACACATTGTTCCCGTCGCATCTTGGCCGGTCTTATATATACAAGACTATCCCATATCTAGTAGTCTCCCGACGCTTCATGAACGTTCTAGAAGCGCGTGGCGTGTTACTAGAGTCACGTGACCTCCGCTGTCGTAACATTAAGTTTATCTGATGATGACTACACAAGTGGTCGCAAAATTGTAATAAATTTTATAAAAATAAAATAATCCTCAAAGCTGTCCTCAAAGTTATATTAATACCTAACAAAATGATTTTACAAAGAGCTCTTTCTTATTCTGTATATAACATTTTTCATATTCAAGGCTACGTTTACCTTATTAAGTATGCAGCTTGAAAACATTTCCTTATCTTGATTTTAAAATCTAACAACAACATGCACTAAACGTGTAACTTAACTATCAAGAAATAATTTAAAAGCATGCAGTTTAGTTCCCCTCCCTATATGAAAAAACATTTGCGTGGTTCCTTAAGGCTAACAAGACCCTTATATTTTTGCTTCAAGGTTGCGTTTATGCACGTTCATCACGTACACTTCACGTTCTCTTGTGAAGGATTACAGAGCTCTTAACATTATAGCTCAAGGGCCACAGTCTGAAACTTTAGGCACGCGTCACAAAATGATAATTGGCAGCTGTGCTACCTCAGAAAAAAATAAAATAAAAAACTAGCCACAGTTTATTGGTTATCACATATCTCCGCCTCCATTAGCTAGGGAGATTATGGGGGCTTCCTCTCAGGGTTTGAGGCGGAGCCACAGAAGCTGACGGGTTTCCTGTTATTGATACATTGAATCATGTTTTGTTTTTTAGAACCTTTAATGATCAAATTGGCAAGAATACAAATACTTTTAATTAATAATTTTACGGATAATTATGGTATTTTACTAGCAGTAATAAGCTATTTCTGTCTATTTCGTAACATTGTGCAGAGGTGATCCTAAACCAGTATGTTACAGGGAAACAGTTATTAATACTAATTAAACTGTGTTAATTTAAAGATTTGTTCCAAATTATTTCTTGGTTGTAGAATTTGAAATGCCCAACCAACGTTTGTACATAACAAATGGTATTGGAACTCCGATGTTTATTAATTTTTGTATTAACCAAACTAAAGTAAAATAAATGTATATATCTAACGTCCAATTAGCTCCAAAATTATAACCCATATTATACGCTCCTGCTATAACTTCAGTTTTGATATGACGAATAAAGTGGTATACCTAAACTTCTCCTTCAATGTTTCTTTTAATTATTACCAATTTATAACAATAAAAATATTTTATTGTTACGACAGCTGTAGTCACGTTACGCTGATAACACGTCATGATATTCTAGAAGATTCACGAAGGAACGAGATGTATGCTTTTTGTATATATATAAGACCGGTAAGAAGTGATGGCAACAATATAATTAAATTGCAGACAGAGATAGAGACGAACAATTGAGTCAAGCGCGTGAATCGTTCGTTCGTTGTGAATTATAGCGTTTGTTTAAGTTATAGCGTGACTGTGGAAATTAAGTGTATTGCAAAGTTGTATTGAGAAAGAATAAACTAGTTTTATTTAAGAAAGGACTTGTATCGCTAAAGTTTCTTCGGAAATAATTTTTACGGAAAATTAAATAACGACCAGAGACGTAACAATATGTTCGATATTATGTGGCTTAAATAACATATGCATACCTAGTATTATTACTCATACATTTGGAACCATTACACATATGTTACCCGTATGTTACAAGGAAACAGTTATTAATACACATATAAACGTGCTAATATAATAAGTCTACGTACAGGTTTACTATGTGTTTGCAACATAATATTAACTTTCGATCAGGGCAGGCTACCTACTTAAAATAAAACCAATAATCAAATTGTGAATTAGTACGGCTAGTTAAATATACATTCCTACTCATACGTATTACGGGATCACTGGTATGTCCAGAGGAACGGAGGAGACTCCCGCTAGATTAGAAAGAGGAGTAGGACTTAACTATTGGCCAAATCTATGGTCTTATTATACCTATTCCAAGTGTTGGAATACTGCTAATCTGTGTTTAAGATAAGATCTAAACACACTTAAATTATATTAAAAACAAAAACTTCCCGTCTGTTTCAAGTTTACAGAGAAAATCATTTTAAAAAAGTGGTAAAATCATTGGTCTTATTCTGCTTCTCCTTGTTGAATTCGACTCACAATTTGATGGTCTCTTAATCATGCTCGCCCTTTAAGCCGTGGGGGCGTTATATAATGTGACGGTCAATCCCACTATTCGTTGGTAAAAGAGTAGCCCAAGAGTTGGCGGTGGGTGATGATGACTAGTTGTCTTCCCTCTAGTCTTTTACTGCTAAATTAGGGACGGCTTGCTCAGATAACTCTCGTGTAGCTTTGCACGAAATTCCAAACAAATCCTTGTTGAAGAGGCAAAACATTAATAAATTAAGAAGGACCGGAACGAAACGAAATTACATTAGTAGTTATTAACTTGAAGTAGGGTTTGACAACTGTAGCACATATATTTTATGAATACTTGTTTATAATTTTAATGGCGATTTTTCTTCATAGTCACTAGATTAAAAATTGGTGACTTAAGAGCTTAGAAGCAGGGAGAAAATCTAAAATAGGGAATAAGGAATAACGTAGTAATCGAAGACGCTGCCTTAACATATGTTGACATATTCCACAGGCAGCTGGGATTCGAATTCCACTTGACTTGGATTATCATTTTAAAGTAATATACTACATTAAGACGTGTGTATGTCGTAGATAACAATATATTTTATTATAGTTTATCTTACTAATTGGATTAACATGGTATGTTCAGGCTTTAATCGGGGTAAAAAATAAAACTAATTTGTTTTAGAAAATAGTATTACTTAATAAGCACCACATGTAATCAAAACATCTGACCATTCTGTGTGATAAACATTGAATATTTTTAGACAAAGAAGTAAATTATTGTACTCGACCCTAATCAAAGTGTTAAAGAAAAGTTATATAAAAGGTTAAACCTTATAAAAGTATAATGTTAAGGTGGATAGGTTAAATAAGAAATAATTGGGGAATAGTTGGTTTTCATTGCTACTGCAACCAGAACAAGTAGCAACGTGGATATAAAAAGGAGGCCTAATTTCCCCCTATTTTTCTCTTGTTTAATTCACCTATTTTTATATTACACATTTATATGGGTAATCCCGTTATTTTAAATGGACAGTTTTTGTACATGTTTTGATCAGATTAAAATTACAGCTTAAATGGTAAGGTTACGTTCAATGCTTCATACTTCTCTGTTCCCTTCAAGTAACAAGGTGAGGCCGACTACCCGGGTGAGTTCGAACCCTTTGATTCGAATGACGTAAAACATTTTCACGCTATCGAACAATGAGCTTAAGATGGATTCGGCTTCGGGCTTTAAGGCTTGACCTAAAAATAAATCATATATATATTTGTGCATAACGGGTAATTGCAATCAAAACTATGATTCACCACATGTGTTTTTTCCTAGAAGCAGACGAGTAAGTTGTTTTTCATTCATGTTAATATAAGGGTATAATTCAGGTTACAAAACTGTACTCATTTCATTACACAACTTAGTGTTGAAACTACAACGATACCACAAAACATTCCCGTACTCAGTTGTGGGTGACAGTTAGTTCTACAGTGTGAATGGTGGGTGTTAGGGTGCCATCACCATCTCTCTGGTCAGTAGTTCAAAATTTAGGAATGGAGGGCAAATAGCCTTAGTAGCTTTGTCAAAACAAGACACAAGGATTATTAAAATACCTGAAATAATAACGAAACTAAAATCTAATTTTATAGTAAATGTTTAAGCTTATCTTAGTAATTAGTACTAGCAAAATATGGTAGTGAACGCAAGCCAAAAATACTTAAGGAATAATTGGAATTTGAAACGTACAGCCATAATAGGAAAAAAAAACATTGTTATGAAGCAATGTTGGCTGTGGTTTCGCTAGATAGTAGATAGGGACAGTGGGAATCTCGTTAATTCATTCATGCGCGTCACTAATTAGATGACGAGGCATTTGGCTACCTTAAGAGAGTCATGTTGTGCAAACGGTTAGTCATTTAGCGTACCCTTGAAAATTAACATCTGATAGAGGTAGGTTTACATTTACATAATTCAGTATCAGTATGTTTAACATTTGATAGAGGTGGGTTTACATTTTCATAATTCAGTATCAGTATGTTTAACATTTGATAGAGGTGGGTTTACATTTTTATAATTCAGTATCAGTATGTTTAACATTTGATAGAGGTGGGTTTACATTTTTATAATTCAATATCAGTATGTTTAACATTTGATACAGGTAGGTTTACATTTTTATAATTCAATATCAGTATGTTTAACATTTGATACAGGTAGGTTTACATTTTTATAATTCAGTATCAGTATGTTTAACATTTGATAGAGGTAGGATTACATTTTTAAAGATTCAATATCAGTATACATATGTCATCACGAACAATGCAGTGACATATATAGGGAAGTTTATTTTGCACTTTCCATTTTAAAAATCTTGTAAATAAATAAAAAGGGAAAATGTGTGGTACTGATTTTTTATTTATGTGTTTATAAAAAAGCTTTTATATTTCTGTCCCAGAGGTACGTAGGACACTGTATTTTTAGTTCATAGATGATTTATACAATTCAATAAGCTAGACGTGACTTTAGTGTTAAATGTCCCGGACTGCGTTCGGAAGGCCAAAGGTTAGAATCTGATAATACTCTCCCCAGTTTTAGCAACACTGTGTGCACTGTTAACTGTACACGCGTTAAAAAAGGGGCAGTCAATTCAGCTATTTGGTTAAGAAGCGCCCTGGCTCTGGTTATCACGCCTACATTAGGGCGTATTGCAGTATGTGATTGTGTCACCGTTCACAGTGTTTTCATTAATTTCGTTTATTCGTTTCAACAAACGATTTTAGATGTTTTCACTTATTCAGAAAATGCTTTCATAAGCAGCTAATAATAAGTAATTGAACACGCAAGATATAGAATTTAATCACTTCTTGTACTTTGCAGTAAAGTTTATCCCTCTTTTTCACAATCTCGGTTAAAATAAAAGCTTAAAACAATGAAATTATAAATGAAACATGAAAAAATATCACAATAATTTAATTATGGATTTCGATATAAAATGTAATAGCAGTACGTGAGTATGATGTTCTAAATTATGTACTTTATAAAAGTACTTTGTGTGTATCAAGTTTTATAGATTTATTTCAAAGGTACATTACAAGTCTCACAAATAACGAATCGTGTCCATCCATGTTTATCCCAACACTTTTAAAACTACACTAAAAGAATGAAAGATTTAAAGATTCTGACAAATGTAAACAGACCATGAAAGAAATAAAAATACTACTACCATTCATTCTAAAAAAACTATACTACAAAGAGGACGTTGAAAGTTTGAAGTTTGTTAAAGGCCATTTAATATTATAAATTCATTATATTGTGTTAAGAAAAAAAAACATGAAAAAGAATTTTTCCATGTGCTGACCAAACAGTCTTTTTACCTTGACCCTTGTTGTCCTTTAATGTTATGTTACCAAATCCACACAGTGAGGAGGATATATTTACAAGAAAGCATAAACTTACTAAATGCTACTTTTATTTTTAAAGCTTAATTCATTTATTTAAAAACAGTTGTCCTTTTTTAGAACTAACTATATTACTGAAATACAAACAAACAAACAAATACTTACCAAACATTATTTGATCGTTATCCATTAAACGAACAGAAGCTGGTTTAAGTCCCTGAAAATGATAATTTGAAACGATTAAACTGAACAAAATACTGGGAGAACAAGAAATAGAAAACCACAGGAAAGACAATAATACAAGTATAGATATCCTGAAAATTAAAGTTATTGCTAAAGACAGAGAATTAGAGACAGAGAACTTGTTTTTGTTTATTGGTTTATTTTAGCACAGAGTTGCACAATGGACTGTGTGCACCGGGTACGATGATATAGCTTTACAAACCCTCAAGCTTATCTCTGAACTACCTGGAGATCAAACACAGCGGGAACAAGAGACAATAGACTACAGAAACGTAGAAGTTAAAACAGAGAAAAAGAGTCAGAACTGAAGACAAAACTAGTAAAAGAACTATAAATAACCGAAAACAGAAAATATAAATGAGGATATTAATACACGAGATTGGCATAACATGGTAGTTAGAATGCTCATCTTGTAATGTGTAAGTCACACATTCGAATTGCATCACCGAACATGCTCTCTTTATCAGCCGTGGGGGATTTACGATGTAACGGTCAATCCCATTTGTCATTGGTAGAAATTGCCCAGCATGGCCAGGTGGTTAGGGTGCTTGACTCGCAATCTGAGGGTCGCGGGTTCGAATTCCTGTCCCACCAAACATGCTCGCTCTTTCAGCCGTGGGGGCGTTATGATGTGACGGTCAATCCCATTATTCGTTGGTAAAAGAGTAGCCCAAGAGTTGGCGGTGGGTGGTGATGACTAGCTGCCTTCTTTCTACTCTTACATTAGGGACGGCTAGCGCAGATAGCCCTCGTGTAGGTTTGTGCGATATTCAAAACAAATCAAACAAAATCGTTGGTAAATCGTAGCAAAAAGAGTTGGCAGAGGGTGGTGTAAAACGCATAAGGGACGCTTATTGTTGCATTTTGTAGTGTTGTGACGTCAGTAAAACGTGTGCGTGCCATGAATCACGAGAAGACTTATCCACTCTGTAGTCTACAACACAGAATGACACATGATTTTCAAAAGCAAGAAATAAAAGTATTTATTACCTTTAATTTCGGCTCACTTACTCTTGAAACAAAACACTTTCGGAGACCCTGCGCAAGTACATCTAGTATTATGTGTGTATTTATATTAAGTAAATTTACTGAAATGCTTTATAAAAGTTACCACTACATACCTGTCTAGCAACCTCTCTCATAAACGCCACTCCGGTTTCAAAATCTGGGAATATGAACGAACCATATTTTTTGCATTCAGGTAGAGGGCGTATCTTAAGTGTTACTTCTGTAATTACTCCAAATGTACCTATGGAATTAAAATAAAACATTTGTCAATAGAATGATTGTTTTTTTAGAATACATAGTTAGCTATTGATTTGGAGCCTTTAGTATTCAAACTAATGCTAGTATAACGTGTCTTAATTCAAACGTTTTGGTTATTGTAACATTTAACCCTAATTGCTTTGTAATACGAATCAACTTAGAGCGCTGACAACAAGCTGAAATTTATAGAAGAAAGAGACGAAAAAGTACAACTTTTGTCAATCTGTTTTGGTTTTATGTATGCACGAGAAGCCACTTCGGTCAAAAATAATAGTAGGAATATATTCTTATGGTTACAATTTAGAACGTCAGTATAGCAAAGAGATAAAGAACCTGAAGCCTAACAAAGGATTAGGGACGATAAGATGCTTTTTCAAGTTTCAGATACGTTTAATTAAATACAGTGTTTAAACTCTATTGATCGTTGGTATAAAAGTAGTTAAAATTATTTTACTTACAATAATCTTTCATTTCCTAAGTTAAAATCATGTAGGCTTTAGCTCGAGGAAGTTGAAAAAAAGTGTGTTCCAAATTAGATTTTTTTTTAAACAAACCAAACGTGATCCACTCCGATATAACATTACAAGTACCTTCAGACCCGAGAATGAAGTGATGGACGTCTGGACCACTCGAGATTCTTGGAACCTATAAAAGTGTCAAATAATCGGAAAGACATTTTGAAATTTATTACTTTAGTACATTCAGGTTATATACATTAGTATGAATTGGTGGTTCTGATATAGTTTGCAGCTTATTTATACCAACCTTATATTAACCCTCGTTGGACCAGTGATTCACTTAGACGCTAAGAAATTTATATGGCAACGATGTTTTAAAATATTAAAGAACAAAGGTGGTTGCGGTGGTACATTCTAAATGTTTCTTTTTTTCGTGATCACAGATTAAAATCAAATATTCCTAACGCGGATTTTAACTTGTGTAGCTTGTAAAAATAAAGGCCTAGCATTTTTCTTAATAAGCAAGGTAGCGCAGACTGACAGCGTTTTAAATATGTTTGATTAAGGATCGTACAAAATTGGACTCGCATTGCTCTTAATAAATATAACATTTTCACTCTCAGGCCAATTTATAAAAAGAAAAATAGATAACTCTACAGAATAAGCTGCTTAATTGTGCTTTAATAATTGCCGATGCAGTGTTAAAATAATGATCCGCAGCAGTTGAGTTTTAATGTGAGAAACATGAATAATAATATTTCGAAAAGAACTTAAGATTTGTTTTTGTAAACACTATCGTCCGATAGACACATGTATGAAGCATTGTATATGAAATATGTGGTATGGAAATGATTAGCTTGTAAAAAAATAACCGTTTTAAAAGTACTCTTTAATAGAGTTAGGAAAAGTGGGCGACAAAATCGTTATGATGTGAACTTTTATAAACAATGATAACCATATTAAAATGAGCCGTTGATTATATCGTGAGGCACCAATTTAACATTATTGGTTTCTCTCAGGTACGAGCATTTGTTGGCAAATAACCAACCTTACATATCACTCACTGTGATTATCATACATAAATCACATGTAAATAACAGGCTACTACTTTCCTTACCAGCAAAAATCTCTTCCTGTGCCCAAGCCAGTAGTACAAGTTATACTACGATGTCTTAACTTAACAATCAGTCATACGAAAATTACCAACCTTCAGCTTAACTGTATACAATGTGTTTAATGTTTATTTCTTCTCTTCAAACAGATATGTAAAATGCTGCAAACATATGACAGCCACCTGTGCTGAGTTGCAACGAATGAAAAAAAACTCAACTGGGGAGATGTACAGTGAGTGAGGTAGCAGTCCCTCGTAACAATGCACACATTATACACTGCAATTTACAGGTGTTAGTTATTAGTTCGATCAAATTATCGATAGTAGCTTGTAATATAGTATTATAAATCACTGTTTTCACCTCTCGGCTCGTAAATGTCACTTTGCCAGTCTACATTTAATTGTGATTTGTATTATGTATAATTTTTAAGTCCACAAAATCAAGGAATGTGGATAGAATGAAAGTTTATTTCGTTCTATCTACCTATTGTTCTGGGTCATGTGAGTTTTCTCGGTAGAAAGATTGCTGTAAAGTAGAACTATGTAAAGGTGGACATAGATCTTTTCCACTGGCGCGCAAGGCGATACTTTGAGGATGTGGTTTTCTTATTTTCTGTTGGAAAAGCCAACATTGACGTGCATAGCACATGCTCACCGAGAGATATGCTATTACAATCTTGTATATAATGTTATGCTCGCATAAACTCTAAAAAGTTGAAGTTTTTAACCAGCTCAATGCTTTAGTTTTTACCCCTCCAGTAAAAGCCATCTTCTGCCTAGTACACTCGTCCGCTTTAATTGTTTTTGTCAATGAAGATCACTTTCACTTTCTTTATGCTGTGTTCTTTCTCTTTCTTGCTTTAAATTAACCAAAATCAGAATTCAGATTTACTTTACAGTACACTTCGTGATCGAACATCTTGTTATTTGCAGATACACCCTATAATGTAAATCACTACACACGATAATGCCAAGCAGCGTGCAACTTGGGAATAACTATAATATGCAAGACCCAACCTGATAACGCCAAAAAAAAACAGGTTTTTATGCTCTTTAAGAAAGATTTGCTCGTCAGTTTAATTCTCTGTTTGACCTGCTGTACCAAAACGTGTTTTATTAGATATATATATAATTAAATGTAAGTTCATGAGAGAGAGAAAATCGCAACCACAGTACAAACATTCAACACCAGGACACAAAAGGTGGGGCATTATGTAATGTGCCCTGGTTTTTAGAGGTACTGGTGGAAGTAAGACCCAAATTTCATTGGAGTACAGCATCTATCCAGTTTAAATTCAACTTCGCCGGCCTTTCATAATTAAGAAAAAATAAATAAAATTGAGCAGACGTCCCACATCTTTCACTGTCTGCAGCCAGATGTGGGAAGGTGGTTGCTCACAAGAATAAAAAATTAAATTAAAAAATAACAAAAACGGGCAAGAAAGCATAGAATACATTACATCGATGAGGGAAGACAACAAAACTGTTCTTGAAGTTAGCATTCTAGCCCCGAATATGATGTTTGGACATAAGTACCAAGATGATAAGATATTACTATACTAAGCCCAACCAATATTATAAGTATAGCTCCCATTCTCCACCGTTCCATGCTACTATTTGGATCTTTAATGGCTCTAAGGGATCCACACAGTAGCAGGTGTTACATAGGGAAGGTGATATAACTATCACTAGGTTAACCTACCTATACAAGATATGAAAAGTCTAATAAGTAATTTCAATTATTTCCCCTACAGTAAATTTTAGAAATTATTTTTATTGTGCATATTATAATTTTGTTTAAATCACCATTTTCAAATTTGTATAAATATTTTCGATATTTTTTATAAAATAATTTAAGATATTATATTAAAGTTTTCTCGTCGAACCCATTAAAAATAAATTTATGTACTAATATATTTATATTAGATATGAAGAACTGTACGTTACTACAAATTCTACAGTACTCAAGAAGCTGTGAGTGTATAATGTTCTGTATGACATTTGTTGGAACATTACTGTTGGGAGAGAGAGAAGTACAAAATTTTGAAATGTAAAATCACTGTTAACTATGTAATTACTTATTCCTGGATTATCAATATTACTAATCAAATCGTGAATATATCTGTATGTTAAGGAAAATAATTCCGGATTTGAAAAAAATTACTTATGAATTGATTTTCGTAATAATGAAGATATAAATTGGCAACACAGAATAATTAACACCCATCGGTATGCCTAGTACAGGGGGTCCTCGTTATACGTCGTCGCGAATATATGTTGTTTCGCACCTACGTAGCTGACTTTTTGAGGAACACAACGTAAAATTTTCCCGCACATACGTCGTTCATAGTTTTCGACTCGGTTCAACTTAACTCTTTCATAATGGGATTGGTCAGTTTGAACGACCACATACGTGACCTCTTTGTTCTCGTTTAAATTCTTTACAGATTTAATACTTTTAACTTTCAATATAGTGTGTATATCTGCACGTAATTTGGCAGTCTTTCAGTTAGCATTATAAGTCTTTAACATACAAAAAATCATTTTTTTGACACTTAACCTTACTTTTTTATTCTAATGGTAATAATGCACTAAATAATTTTTATTTAATTAAATATTGTACCAAATAACATAGACTAGTAACATGCAAGTAGGAATACAGACAACCCTTAACTCTTTATTTAAAATAAAAACACCCAAGAAACCCAAAGCAGGTCCTTCTGGCACTCAACAGAAGGAAGGTCCTGAACGTACGTCTTCTATAGAAATAAAGATGGTGGATATCAGTTATGTTGATGACTTTACAACTGGCTCTCCGTTCTTATTCTCCACCTAATCCTCTCCCAACACCTTCTTCATTTAAAAGTCACTGCTTAGAAATTTCAGAAATATGTTTTCTATTAAAAAATGAAAATGTTTTAAATTGTACAGGGCTGCTTCAACATTCTCATAAAAATGTTTTTCAATGAAGTGGTTGGTAAATATAAATGCTGTTTAAAGGTCCTTGAACTCAGAATTAGTTACAAATATGTGCACATTAGGTATTATATAGTATAGTATACTACAGGTACTGTAAATGTATAATACCTATTTTATTTGCTAGGTATAAACACAACATTACGGTCCTTATTCAATATCATATTTCATAAGTTATGGTCCTTATTCAATATCATAAGTTATTCAATACCATATTTCATTGTCTCTTATAAGAGATATTGCTTCGCTTTGCGCCACATAGGCAATGTTTACGCTCTTACGGTTCCTATCCCCCTCCCTTCTCCCCCATTTCCCATTATTTTTATGGGCGGAAATTCCCCGTTATACATCGTTTCGTTATAAGTTGCAATTTTCCTGTCCCTAACTCCGACGGACGTATAACAAGGGCCCCCCTTTATTTTTTTTATAAATGTACTTATCAAGATAAATATAATTATTATATATACACAAAAACTGAAAATGCTTTTTATCTTAGCAGTAAAAGTTTGTTTTCTATTTCTCTGGGTAAATCTATAAGTTCGTCTATTAACGAAATTATCACTATTACCAAATCATTAAGTGGTATAGATGTAAACAATGTGGTAAAATCATATGTTTGAATTGTATCTGCTGCTAGTGTTTTATTTAAATTTTCTAAAGTTATGAAGACAGGTTCATTATTTTTAATTATCCATAAATCTTGTTTATTACTTGCATTTTGTTGTAATTTAACAAACAAGTGATTTAGTAATTTACTTAATAAAACTGCACGTTGTTTCAGTATAGTATTTACTGAACTAAAAATAAAACGAAATTTAATAGGAGATTTGAGTCATTTATGGATTTGTTTTACCATCTAATACTAAAACAAAAGAAATTAACATTACAATTACTATTACTTAAACATATAGCAGTACAGTGGAGGATGGAAGCTATACTTATAATATTGGTTGGGCTTAGTACAGTAATACCTTAACATCTTGATATTTATGTCCAAACATCATATTGGAGGCTGAAATGCTAACTTCAAGGGCAGTATTGCAGTCTTCCCATTTGATCTAATGTATTCTATTATTTCTTGCTGCTTTATTATTTTGTTGTGTTTTAATTTAATGTTTTTTTTCTTGTGAGCAACCATCTTCCCGCATCTGGCTGCAGACAGTGAAAGGTAGTAAAGATGTGGGACGTTGTGGGTCAGAGCACCCATATCTGCTCAACTTTTTTTCCCTTAATCATGCGAGGCCTGCGAAACTGAACAGATGGTGTACCCCCAATGCAATTTGGGTCTTACTTTCGCCAGTACCTCTAAAAACCAGGGGACATTACATAATTATCCACCTTATGATTTATGCCCCGGTGTTGATTTTTTCCCCTCTCATGAATTTACATTTAATTATATTTCATCTAAGGTTTGGATATGCTGCGTAATATTCGCGCTGTCCTTCCTTTTGATGTATTCTCCTTTTTAATTTTTAGCTTGTCTATATATATATATATATATTTGCATTTTAAATTAAAATCATGCGCCCTAAAATGATGTTACTAGGCATGTACTTCAATAAAAAGTGCTTTACTTATCATCACAGTGTGGAGTTTCGGCATCTTCAAAACAGGTGCGATTTTAATGAAATTCAGATTGTAGGCTAATTTTTCTTTAGTTCGGGTAAAATATTATTCTAATATCTTTTATCAGTTCTGTTTTTCTTCTGTTATCAGCTATAACGATACCTATATCTCTTTTATGTGACGTCAACGAAGGTGCTTAATTTATGTCATAATTTAATATTTTCTTACTTCATTACTGGATCCTACTTAAAAATGGACACAGGTCCGCTACTGACTACTTATGTTGTGAATAAATGTAAAAAAGTCACAATGAGGAAGGTTACCTGGCAATTTTTCTCCACAACACCTTGAGATGTTACCATCCGCACGTGGACCAACATATCTTCTATATTTCCATAGATATTTCTTTTCATCCCAGATGCTCTGGTGGCTACCCAACCTCCCAGAGAACTGAACTCAGCAGAATCTGGTTCATGACCCGTACAGAATCCGTACTCAGCAAGCTGAAGAGTAAAACCAACACGGTATGGTTTTGATAATTTTAAAAGTTTTTACTTGTATTTGCTTAAAACGTTTATCACACGTATAAATATTACAAAGGTAATAATAAAATGATGTCCACCCAAGTTTGAACAAGCATGTTACTAAAATGGAGAAATGTTGATACATGAAGTTTTTAATTTTTGTTTTTATTTCTAAAGAACCAATGTCAGTATTGTATAAACTTCCAAATTTGGATTTAAAATAACTAGATCGTTTAGATTATTGTATATAACTTTTTATTTGTTTCATTCTTTGACTGATTCATTAAATCTGTGTTTGTTTGTTTGTTTGTAGTTAAGCAGCTACACGAAGGGCTATCTATGCTCTACCTACCACGGTTATTGAAAGGCGGTTTCTAGCGTTGTAAGTCCGCAAACATACCGCTGTGCCACTGGCTGACCTTAAATCTGTGTAAAATTCATAAGTTTTTATAAACTTACACGTAACATCTCCAATCCCCAGTTTTACTTTTTTTATGGGGAATGACTTGTTTGTTTGTTTTTTAGAGCAAAGCCACATTGGACTATATGCTGTGTCAACAGGGAATCGAACTCCGGATTTTAGCGTTGTTAGTCCGTAAACTTACCACTGTTCCACCGGGGGACTAGGGGAATGACAGTGAATAACCAAGAGTGGTCTTTTCTCAACTTTAAGGTACACAAGTAGTTTTCTTAAAGCCTCTGGATTTACCCAACCCTCTCACCTGTAAATGATGGGTTATTACTACTGAACTTGACACAGAATGTTTGTAATGTGTCTGCACGTAGTCGTACTTGCAGTAGAGAGTGAAATCCACTATACTAGTTTTGTATACGGGCGCAAAAATTGCAGTATAAACATAATTATACACTTGTCAATGCTACCGAGTGAAAAATGATTTTGCCGCATTATTAGTGTTTGACGTTTTAATTACGACTTCATAAAACGATTCAAAATGTGCAGCTCACTGTACGGCCTCTTTTATGTTGTGTGTGAAGAGTAAATCTGAGATAAAAAAATATAACTAGAGTATTGTTAAGAATATTGACTTTGGTGTGAAACCAGCTTACCCTTGGCACTCAGGATCTTAAATACATGTATATCTATATTTAGTACTTGCGTGTTTTCTAATGTTCAGAGATTAATTGATATCAAATATATTTGATATAAGTTTGTTCTGTGGATAGGAAGTAATTTAAATTATGTCAAGCTTTTATAAATGTTTGAAGCCTAAAATTACTAATTTGACAAGCTTGTTTTGAACGACCTATCAAACAATTATTTAAAGGAACTATTACCCTGTTATGTAAAACTTAAAACTTTGTAGTTGTTGTATCTGATGGTACCAGGCTAACCTGACGAAACATTGTAATATGTAAGACTTAAGACTTTGTAGTTGTATCTGATGGTACCAGGCTAACCTGATGAAACATTGAAATATCTAAGACTTAAGACTTTGTAGTTGTTGTATCTGTTGATACCAGGTTAACCTGATGAAACATTGTAATATGCAAGACTTAAGACTTTGTATTTTTTGTATCTCATGGCACCAGGTTAACCTGATGACACATTGTAATATGTAAGACTTAAGACTTTGTAGTTATTGTATCTGATGGTACCAGGTTAACCTGATGAAACATTGTAATATGTAAGACTTAAGACTTTGTAGTTGTTGTATCTGATG
>NW_013665982.1:197985-208016 GCF_000517525.1 Limulus polyphemus | reverse complement strand
TTTTTGTATCTGATGGTACCAGGTTAACCTGATGAAACATTGTAATATGTAAGACTTAAGAATTTGTAGTTGTTGTATCTGATGGTACCAGAATAACCTGGTTGAACATTGTAACCATAGATATTATTCTACGTATCCGACAATAAACAAGTTTCATGTTACACGAAGATAAAATACGAAGTCGAGAAAAAATACAAAAGAATGTTAACAAAATACTTGTGAATATTAGGACATATAGTAGGTCAAGAAGCTCGTTTCATTTTGATTTTTGAGAAAACACAATCATATAAAGCACATTTTCACATTACTTACCTTACATTCTAAGTCTTTACCCAATATTCCAGCTTCAATGTGGGCTGTGTGGTTCTTCTTATCGACCCATAATATTTTGTTCTGAATCATAAACCAAAAATTGTCAAAAATGAACAAAACAATATTTCGCAGTAAACATATTTAAAAGTAGTTTGTACTTGCTACAATATTTTTAATTATTATTATTATTTATAATCAAGTGAATATGTATATTTAGATACATTTTCAGCTGGTAACTACAACTCAACTTAACAACATGGTTTGTTAGGACTAACATATAAAGGATAAACTATTCCAGATAAATTGCAATGAAGTATGAGAAAATCTTAGTATATCAATAGTTTAAGAACGAAGCTTTTACTTAAAAGCGAATATAAGAATATGAATATCAATAGCCACCTATGATGTGACATCGAAACGTCAAAGTGCAAAGTGGTTGTTAAATAATATTTTTTTCGTTGCTATATCGTACATTGTGATTAATAATAATTTCATAGGAACTGAAATTGGCCAAACGAAGAAAACTACGTGTGCAGAAGTTAGTTACGTCTATACTGGTTTCCACGTACACCAGTGTTCTTTAATTCATTAAAGACAATGCTAGCGATAAAATTACAGTAGGAATTGAAGGAAAGGCTTTAAATTATCTGGTTTGTTATGAATTTCGCGCAAAGCTACACAAGGGCTATCTGCGCTAGCCGTCCCTAATCTAGCAGTGTAAGACTAGAGGGAAGGCAGCTAGTCATCACCATCCACCGCTAACTCTTGGGCTACTCTTTTACCAACAAATAGTGGGATTGACCGTCACATTATATAACGTCCTCACGACGAGCATATTTGGTGCAACAGGGATTCGAATCCGCGACCCTCATATTGTGAGTCGAGCGCCCTAACCACCTGGCCATGCCGGGCTAGCGAAGTGGATATTGTTTTAAATATGATATCGGTAATAGACAGATGGAGGTTTGTACTTATTTTGTCAAAACTGTTTTTACATAAGAAAACTGATAAATAACGAGTGTAGGAAGTTATTTGTCAAGATTCAGGGGAAACAACAACTATGCAAAAAAAAAAGGATTTTGAATCGTCATTTATGTGTTGCTATTTTCAAGTACATCCTTGCAACCATTTCGAGAGTCTCCACAAAACCTCTGTTAGAGCATCCCTACATAGAAATATCGAAAATCTAATCGTAACCACTTATTCTGTGCGATCCCGTAGCTTCATGGCATTTTTAAAACAAATCCATGGATCCAATCATGAGACTCCTAAAAACATTTTGACTTCATATGGAGGTTAAGATTTTAAAGTTTTTAAAATATGAGTTTAGGTTATTGTTTAAGACGGCTTTTTAGATGGTAATGACACTTTTCAACTAAACTGGTTCGCTCCATCCTGAAAGCTCTCGATTTACAGTTTTAGGGGCACCATCTTACGACTCTTTCGAAAGTTTTTATTTGTTTATATTCTATGAAAGCTATAAGCCTAAATGAAAATTTAAAGTTAAATTATTGCTTTTTGTGGAGATTTTTCGCAAAAAATCAAACAAAAATTTACGTATAGATACAATTACGTCTGTTATGGGTGTTACCATTTCAGTAGTATCCATGGAAACAATCATTCTTTTTTCGTCCACTGGACACTCCAATGCTCCTGAAACACTAGTGCCACCTAGCGGAAAAAATGTATTGTATAATACAATAATACAGGAAACTAAAGATTTGAGGACCTTGTAAAAGTGCTTTTGTATTTAACATACTGCTTTGCAATACTGTACCGTATATAAGTTTTGCCAATAGTACAAAGCAATTTTTTTCTGGTTCACTCTCTTAATTTCAGCAACAACAGATTACGCTTAATAATCATCTGTAACAATGTATCTTAATTAAAATTTGATTCAATTTATGTTTTAAGCAAGAAAATGCAATTCTACTTACCTCCAAATGGTATAATGACAATGTTGTGTTTGTTCGCTGCTTTAACAATTTCAATCACATCATTATGAGAAGCTGTTGATGAAAAATGGCTTTCTTAGTGGTATACAAGAAACAGTTTATTATATAATTCAGTGGAACTAAACTGAAAAACAAACAAATAAATATGAATGCGATGTAATAAGTAAAGTAATTTTTAACTTCCCTTTTCCCACGGTTATAAATTTATACAAACGAAATAATGATTCATTATCTGGTTATTCTGAGTTAGCTGATTAATGAAAATGGAGGCATAAAGGTTCTTCTTAACAATGGGCGCAACTGGTCAAACAATTTTTAAGACTTTTAACATAAATATAAGATAGAAATGGCCAAAGTAAGTTATAAAATATGGCCCGAAATACACAACGAGCTCTTTAAAAGGAATGTGAAAAAATATCTTTGTCAAAAGTGATTTTTAATTTTAAAATATTAACAGATTTATATGTCGAGGTTTGACTTGTATAGTGTCTTTGACACTAATCTTGAAACTAAATCTTAATATTCAGTTTCGTTTATATTCTGCAATATATAGATTGACTCTATTTTTACGATTAATTTCGTTAGTTTGAATTAAGGGCTTTCAGAGAGATTAATTAATTTTTAAGACGAAACGTTTGATTTCTCGTAATGCTATCGTACATCGATTATATAGGGGAAAAAACGGATAATTGCCCAATTTAAGAAAAGCTTTTCAAAACCAATATAGTTTTCTACCAAGGAAACCAGTAATTAAGAATCCTATATGCAATTTGTTTTCATTAGGGTTAGCTAGATTTCTTTTTCAATAGATAAAAAAATATATTGTAAAATTTTCGGGATGTTGCCATTATTGAGTTCAACAACTAATCAGTTAATAATTTCTTATGGCATAATTTACTTATCCCATAAACTATAGCTCACTTGTACAGCTTAAAAGCCAAAATCGTTTCTTAGGAAAAGACCATGCGTTCGCCATAAAGTTAATGAATGACTTACGTCACTGTAACAAAATTTATAAAACTTTTCAGTATCGTAATTGGTCACTTCGAGATACCAAATTTGAATTAATCAAGGTCTGCAATCGTAAATATTGAGCTTAATTGTTCACTATCTGAATTCTGTAAGTATACTTATAAATTTATTTCGTTTTATGTATAATTCTATTATATTAGTTAACTATAAATTAGTTTCAAAATTAACAGCTTAATACCGCATAGTTGCAACAGTAGTTATTTCATTTCCAAATGTCAAATTTATCGGTATATACCCATATATACAGTCTAGGCGAAAATGTTTGCATATTTTGTAACAAATAAGATCATTATTACTAAGATACAATACAAATACACTTAGCGTTGTAAAACACAAAAATAAATGTGAAATTAAACATATATTTATGTAATTTGTATAATGAGACAGGTTTTATGGACATCATGAACGATTTATTAGAACAGCAAACAATTTTATCAGACACCTGTAGAAGATGTGTAATTCAGCAATTCACCTATCACAACAAAACCTTACTAAAACATATATAATGACAAAATATAACATCAAAATTCTATAAATAGTGTCCGTAACCATATATCAGTTCATATTAAACATTCAGTACTTGGTTTGTCTTTCTCGTACTCTAATAACCTCCGCAAGGTGATGTGGCATGCTGTCGATGAGGTTATTGATGTAATACACCTTGATTTCATCTCAACTTGTCAGTAAAAGGCGCTGAAACTTAGCTACGGTAGTTGGTTTAGGATTGTGGTTAGCAATTTTCCGGCTCAGTTCTCAATGGGATTACAATCTGGTAACTTTGCAGGCCATGACAATCTTGTAATGTCCTCCTGCTCAAGATAATCGTCTACAATACGTGCACTGTGGGCAGTGGCATTGTCATTCTGGAACATAAAGTTATTGCCAAACCTTGACCTAGCATATGACAGAAATATCGCCTCCATGTGATGCCTGTAGGAAGCGCCATTAACGTTTCCCTGGAGAATATGAAGTTTTCAACTATGATGAATAGCTGCCTAAACATGTACTGCACCAGCTCCTATATGTTTCCTGTAGGAAAGACAGTCTTTCTTCATCTGTTAGTAAGGCAAACAATGAACACGAATCCCATCATCAGCTTTAACAAGCCGGAAACAGGAATCATCTGAAAATATGACATGTCGTCAGTGTCCTAACTGTTAGTTGGCATGCTGTCTTGCCCAAATAACACAGTGACGGTGGTTAATTGTAGTTAATATCGGTTTGCAGATAGCCCTTCTCGCAAAATAACTTTATTTGCTCACCCTCCTATTCATTGTTCTTCTGGATACCCTGCAATGAATATTCATGTCATTCCTGTCCGAAGGGATTGCAAGACTTCTTTCGACCTTGAAGTGTTAACCTGATTAAAACACGGTCACCTCGGGCAATAGTTTCTCAGCATCTACCAGTAGACTTTCCTGGAACAACGTTTCCTGTATCCGATGACGTTTCCGGATTCTGGATAGAGTACACTGAGGGCACCTTACTGTTCTGGTAATGTTCGTTTGATTCATCTTATTTTTGGACAGTCGAACAATTTGACGCCCTATAACTTCTGGTACGTGACGAGGCACTACTCTACTCCAGTACAGAGAAGTTGTTTGAGCAAAGCTTTGATCTGTTTCAAAAAATATTATATCAAAAGCACACCCTTTTATACAAAACAGGTCTGTATGCATGTTTTGACGAACAAATGCCCAATACAACTTATACAGACCAGAATAACAACTCGTACATGTTTGTTCGATCATACGCTACCTTCTATGTCACTACTCGAGCATTTATTCAATAACTACTCCATGCATGTTAACAATAACATCAGTATAGAACAGTAGGCAAGCATTTTCGCCAAGATTGTATTGACAATTCAAAGGAAACAAGAAATCTTCAAAGTTTTAAGTATTGCACGACATTCTCAGTCATTATTAGTCACTTTAGCCTCATATGGAATATCAGTCTAAATTATAAGTTTGAAAATTTAATCAGTATATTTTTTTGGGTGCGCGAAGGCCACTCTTTCTTTCTGCAGGCTCATTAATTGATATTCTTATATACTTATGTTTAGTTATAAGTAATGATATCCAAAACTGAAAACATTACTATATTATAAACAGTTAACTGCATATTTGATTTATAAAATACACATGAAACATTATACTAATATACTTTACAAGGAAAATTTGGGTAAATATAAATGCTTCTATTTAATTATTCAGTTCTGATTAAAATAGCTAAAGGAAAGTGCAGTGATGCACCCCTCCGTAGTGAAAGTGTATGATCACTGCAAATATCTTAGTTTACTGCAGTTAAAAACGTAGTTTTATTTTCCCAGCACGCGTTGCTTATTTTGTTACTTGACTAAAACTTATTCGTCTATTGCCTGTGAAATCAACTTATGTGATAAACTTACTTGGCCAAACCACAAGGTCAGGAATTCTATTAAAACTGCCTTGTCTTAGCAGAAAAACTTCCCGCATAGTATGACCTATAAAAGAGACAAACAAGGTCAACTTTACATATAATCTAAAACTTGATCTCAGCGATAGAATTGTATTGACACCAATAATCTCAGCTACTGAAATTTTGTCCTCGTGGGACAGTGATAAGTCTGCACACTTAGAGCGCTAACATCCGGGGTTCGATTCTCTATGGTGGACGCAGCAGATAGTCCAATGTAGCTTTTCTTTAAGTCACACAAACTGAATTTTTATGGAGTGGAAAAGGTTAGAAACTATTTTTCTTGACTGATATAAAAATTATTCTCTCTACACTCTTCAAAGGCACAAGCCTAAAATTACAATGCACATATTCAAACATTTAAATTCCAGACATGTATCGTCAGCATCACATTATCTAATGGTGATACAGCACAGCTTGACTTCTTGGTTTACATACATAAGTATTTATATACCATCTTACAAATACATAGTCTTGAAAAGGACTGCTTTTCATGTTAACCTAAAACGTTCACACCGTACCTCATTCGCTTAGTACTAATTAATGCCCAGTTTATTATATTATAACAACATAAAATGGTTGGATTATTAGATCTGTTATTGAGTTGTTAACATTAAATTTAAGGGGCTGGATTCTGTTTATTAAACGTTTTCTATTTTCACTCACCATGAGATCGAAAGAGTCTGTCCTGCGGGTCATCAGTATAAAATACCTTAAGGTTCTTGATGTCTTTTAGGAAGTCCTTGTCTACTACTGGAACTGGCAAGTCTTCGGTTTTTATTTCAAACTACAAATATCGTGTGATTTTAGCATGTTTGAATTGAGTTTTATCCACTAACTTGTATAACTTACTTCTAGGCCCTCCTCTACCTCTGTTGTTACCAATTCTTAACTTAGAATAATATTTTTTCCGGTACTCTCCAACCCAAAAAACTTATACTTCCATGCCACACCTCTTCTTAAATATCAGATACTATATCTACCTTTTGTTCCACTAACACTCTCGCAGAAACTTCCACACAACACAAACGACTCCCCCCCCCCAGTGGCACAGCAGTATGTCTATGGACTTAGAACGCTAGAAACCGGGTTTCGATACCCGTGGTGGGCAGAGCACAGATAACCTATTGTGTAGCTTTGTGCTTAACTTCAAACAAATACACAAGTTCCTTATAATTAATACCAAACAGGTTTTCAAACTTCCTAGAAGACTTTATGTAAAATGTCCATTATACTGAATCGTTTCAGATTATTACAGAGTCAGATCATACCTAACACTATAAGCTTAAAACTAGCCATTACTACAGCAGCCTACTACAATCAGGCTTGTTGACAATGAAAGCAAAATCTCCACTCTATCTCAACTAAACCTATAAAACTCACACACGACTTCTCCAAAGCAACTATGACCGATCTTGACAAGATCATTGCCGTTATAAATTCTGAACACACAGTTTTTCCTATTGAACAACAAGAAGCTTTCTTGTTGTCTTCATCAACAAAATTAAAAAAGTAACAAGTAAAAAAAATCAAACCAAACACTGTGTCAGCTTTCCTTTCAACATCAAAGTAAGAAAAGTTCTAAAAACCAAAACTTCGATACTTGTTTTCAAAGTAGAGGCAAATCCTCACAGTCAATCGAAAATTGAGCTATCTCATGACAACCAATTTGTTCTTAGTCCACTCTATTCAGTCCAAGCAACCGCAATACGAAAACACTTTCAATATCGTCAACCTCTTCTACAAAACATCATCTGTAGCTGAAATTAACCTTCTTAGTAAAAGTCTCAATTTCTTCCTTACCCCTAACAATCTAAACAGTTTCGAAATTATTTCCGATACAATAATTTGCTCGCAGACTAAGGCTTCATGAATTTTTCACAACAAATCCAGTAGTATTAACACTCACGTCTCACAGTTCAAAGAAAATCGTCCTGGCCACCCCATTTAATCCATAGATAACCACATTTAGAAAGCTTTGATACTACCATTGAGAATGGAGTGATTTGAACCATTAACTCCCATTCTAAAGTACATAATAATCTCTCCTACAATGAACGTGTCTCTCTAACTTCACTAAAACATGACAAAGACTTTGTTATTAAACCAACTGACATAAGTTGTGCTACCATCCTTAACAAAACTGATTATATCAACAAAGCTCACCGACAACTTAATGATACTAACTGCTATAAAAAGTATATGTCTACACTACTCCCCCGTTAGTTAAAACTATTGAGGAAGAAAAGCCAACACATCTCTCACAAAGCTCTAAAATTCCTTTTACTTAAACACCATATTCCAAGTCACTTTTAAGTGCTACCAAACATAACAATAGGAATCGCCCTCTTATTTCTACTGCTAGTGTGGCTACGTCTACCAACACATCAAAGACGCAACTCTATGTCTACCATCTTACATTAAAGACACGACATATTTTTCGAACTTGATATGTAACATTAAGAGTAAAGGACTTTTTACTTTCAAAGACTTATCTATACATTATTAAGTATCTTCTCTTTACACAAAGATCCCTTTCAAAGACTCTTCTATACATTATTAAGTATCTTCCCTTTACACAAAGATTCCTTTCAAAGACTCTTCTATACATTATTAAGTATCTTCTCTTTACACAAAGATCCCACATGATAGAAGTTAGAAAGCTCTTAAATCTGCCCAGTAGAAACCTGAAAAAGCCAACAGATAGACGTAGATAGGTTTGTCCTTACTCTTAACGGTTTTGAATTCAATAATGACTTCTTTATTCAGACAAAAGGCACGGTAATAGGTACCATGGCACCAAACTGTGCCGATAGTTTTATGGGAGGCTTAGAAACTAAACTATTATAAAGTTATACAGAGAAATCAAGAATTTTGAGACAAGGAAACTCCTTCCATAACTTTATTAAATTCACTTTAGATTAATCTGCCACTTAGATCAGTTTTTATTTTTAGATGTAACTCTTAAAGTGAAAGATGGTGGTCTATAAACTGATCTGTACTAGAAGCTGGCCTATAGACCACAATACTTGCACTTTAAAAATATTCGCCATCTAATTACAAAACGTAATATTACTTTTAGCCAAGCCCTCAAATTCAAGAAAATCTGCTCTGACAGTAAAAACTATGAAATTTACGTTGATTCGCAAAGAAACCTATGATAATAAGAGGTTATAACTATAACATCGTGATCAAATAAACTGGCAAAACTAACAATATGATAAATATAACCTCCAGTATGCGGGGGAAAACCAGCACAGCTGTAAGAGAACGTTTTAACAATCTCAGGTTTTCCTTTATGAACAAAGAACCTCCTGTGGCTAAACACTTTAAATTGCTAAACTACTTCCTTAACATAATTAAACTCATAGGTTTAGACACTGGTTTCACATTAAAAGAAACAGAAAATCTAAATAAACTTTCTGAATAATTACTGAAATGCTGTTGACCTTGGTATATTTCTAAAAAAGTAACTTTTTTCACTTCCATTCTTCCTTTTTAACGTAGTTGGTTACCTTTAGTTTCTTTCTTAATTAGTATTACCACTTTGTAAATTTGCAAGTATTTACCATATTTTTATTCCAATACATTGCTCTCTTGTTTTTTCAACACTTAAAAAAACAGATAAATATAATTTTTTAAAAGAAGGCACTCGTTTAAATAGTTTATCTTTTTTAGTTTATTGCATTTTTTTAGGATTTGGTTTCGAGAATCAAGTGATTTTGCTCTTTAAAATACGTTATATTCTCTCTGTATATTTTACAGAATAGTTATTATTATAATTATATATAAATACGTAATTATTTCATCTTCATCATACTTTTAAATAATTTGTTAACTTGAACTAATCATGCGCCCGTTTCGCAATCTATACATCTTTCCTTCAATCGGGATTGGTCACCTTTCCTGGTCATTTCGACAAACACTTCCTGCTCACGTGATGTGGATATCTGTTTCACATTTATTACCCACACTCTTTCACCCCACTTTTATCGCAGAAGAAGAATAGTCAACGATTGAGTTTTTGTATCTTTGAAATTTATTTGTAAAACGTATTGATAATTAAGTCTTTGATTCACGTCCTATGTCATACCACTTGACATCTTTTTTTTTAATTGACCTATTAGTTTTTTAGATGTTTTACAAAACAGTCTTATTTATTTAAAGCATTTAACCTTTTACAAAGCACATTAGAGGTGCAACAGTAAAGTCACAGTTTATGTTTAATGTCATGACTGGAAAACGCCACTGAATTACCTTTAAATTATGTCGTCA
>NW_013665982.1:195362-197076 GCF_000517525.1 Limulus polyphemus | reverse complement strand
GTTCGCTGCAACACCATCTTAATAAGAAAACGTATGCAAATGTGGAAGGAGTTAACGAGGACCTCGACATGTGTTTTGCTTCAAAGCCAGGGATTTCTTTAATCAGGGCATTAGCAATCTGATCGTAAGATGGAAAAGCACCATCGATAAGAATGGAGACTATTTCATTTAATAAATGTTTTGTTCGGATATACAAGTTGTTCGGGTTTTTTCCATCTAAAAAAAAGCGACATGATTTTCTTGACGACCTAATACATCTGTGAAGGTTTCTTTTAAATAGAATAATTTCTTTGTTCCGTAAATATAATAAATATTTCTGCCACCAATTACCCAAGGTACTATATATCTTTGAGTGAGTTGTTATACGAAACTTAAGTTATTTTATGTTTCATAACGTTACGACATTTTCCTTCATTGTTTTTAATACTTGTGATGTCGGCTATTTGAATTAGAACATGACTTTGCTAAATATTCAAAATGGTGTTACTGACCTAAATACAAATACCTATAAATTAGTAAATGTGAGAGAAAGATTTCGTTTTACATCCAGCGTCTCAAGTATGAGCTCTTCTTGATTTTACTGTGTCTTGTAAGAGATCAAGAATATGTCGAAACTATTTATTGAAGCTAGTTCTTTTCTTAAGTGAACTTCCATATAGCATTTACATATTATACTTTTTCCAATGTTTTTATCAGTTTTTAACTAGACGGTAGTGTGAATAAATGCACAACTAACCGATCAAACAGTTTTATTAGATCTGTAAAATGAGCGTGAACGATGTTCTGAGCTTAATGCTTACTTTTACCGTTAGATTCTTTAAATGCATGATATAGTTGACGTCTTACCTTAGGTTTGCATTGATAATCTTCAGTAACTCCAATGTTACAGTTGACGTCCTATCTTAGGTTTGCATTGATAATATTCAGTAACTCCACTGTTACAGTTGACGTCTTACCTTAAGGTTTGCAGTGATAATCTTCAGTAACTCCATTGTTACAGTTGACGTCTTACCTTAAGTTTGCAGTGATAATCTTCAGTAACTCCATTGTTACAGTTGACGCCTTACCTTAAGTTTGCAGTGATAATCCTCAGTAACTTCATTGTTACAGTTGACCTCTTACCTTAGGTTTGCATTGATAATCTTCAGTAACTTCATTGTTACAGTTAACGTCTTACATTAAGTTTGCAGTGATATTCCTCAGTAACTTCATTGTTACAGTTGACCTCTTACCTTAGGTTTGCAGTGATAATCTTCGGTAATTCCAAAAGCGGTTTTCAGCCACGTCTTGAAAGAGGGAAACTTCTTGTTTGCTAGAGGATACCTTGAATATGTTACAATAAAACAATCAGTAATTATACTAATTATGTAACAATAATAAACGTTGCCTCTTTTCCTCAATTCTCTATTTATTAAGCAACGTTTCTACATCGCTGAAGCGTCTTGTTTAACGTTCTAGAGCTTCTTAAATTATATATTGATAAAATATCTCATCCAGTTTCTGCCAAGATAAATATAGAGTTCTATATTTCTATAAGACAAATATATTAATTCAATTGCTGAAACACATGCAGTCGGAAAAAATTGATTAATCTACTGATTACTGAAATGTGTAATTATCTAGATGAGCGTAATATCAAAAGTTACACTGTAGATAGATGCAGATATATAGTTTCTCATATACATATATAGAAATTTTGTTAAACAAGACCGAT
>NW_013665982.1:173777-194632 GCF_000517525.1 Limulus polyphemus | reverse complement strand
CATCGGCCTACAAGAAAATCTGTCACCAAAGTATACCAATATATAGAAATATAAACATACATTATACTCAAAGGTTTTAGACTACTTCACTACTCCTAGTAAAGGACCTGTTTTCACTGAGCTTGCATTTAATTTTCACAGTGTACGTTGTTTAGGATTTTAAAAAGGCAGCACTGCTATAGTCAGCCAGTTGTAGACATAATGCAACAACGAAAACAGCTCATCATTGGTGATACAGAAATGTTGGAAACAATTGACCCACATTCTCAAGTTTATCAATTGTGAATAATATGATGAATAAACAGAAGACCAATAGACGTTCTAATGTGTAGAATCTGCACAGTTGTCCTTACTTAACCACACCTTACTCCATACAGTTATAACACATTAAAACCGTCAGGCAAGACTTGACTGAGAACTATGGACTGCATCCGTAGCTGCATATCACGTTTGTGAATGGCAAGGTATTGACTCACATTGTACTTAAAGCACCGAAATCAGCGTAAAGAACACTGACTGAGATGAATCTTGATTTGCATTATTTATTTTGGATGAAGACATCTGGGTTTGAGGGAAAGGAAGTGACATCATGATATGTGGACCTGTTTTAGCTGATTTAACCTTTGAGCGGTTACATGACTCGAAAATACATTATCGTATTGGATCTGGATTGGTGAAATCCTATAGAAAAGAACCTTACCTCTTTCAGAATCCTATACTACATAAGAGATAAGTTGAGACAAATAATGTCCAAACTCTGCCTTGGAGAGCCGAGATCCCCGAATTTAAAGCTAATCTGAGGTGTTTTGGAACTCTACCTTCTGAGGAGCCGATATCCCTGAATTTAAAGCTAACCTGAGATGTTTTGGGGCTCTACCCTTCTGAGGGACAAAAAGTACAAACCAAGAAATCCCATCACACTTGGATAGCTTTGCTAGGGTAGGACTGTTATATTCCACCAGCTGTGCACTAATGTAAAGCGTTCGTAACAGAGTGTAGACTGTTGTTAAAATTAAAAGTTTCACTCATTATGAAAATGAGGTCCAAGTGGCGAAAAGAAAAAAAAACCTCTAGTGAAAGTATGCTGTCCCAGTTCTTGGTAATGCAGGATATATTCAATAACTGAACATTCATTTACACACATATAAATAAATCTGGTTCACACATTTTATATAATAACATTATTTCAAATAAATGAAATATTGTTACAAAAACAATGTTAATTACCTGGCCCCAACAAAGTGGATGACATCCTTGTCCAAGTCATAAAGAAACTTGGAATCTCTGTAACCCCATCCATTCCACTTCATAAAATCTTGCCTGCAGATAGGTAAGCTTGTTTATTGGAAGGACATAAACATAAAAAGATAAATGTATATTGCTAATGCAAAAATTATACGTGAAGGAACAATAACCTATTCCTAGGTTCTATAATACTAGAAAGAAAAACAAAAAACTTGAACTTTTGAATTTTTAAATTTCAAACATATGCTTCACATAAGAAATATATAATTTTCGCAAATAACTAAACTTTATCCTCATTTATTAATTTTTCATCGAAATTATCAGTTGTTGGCGGAGCCTGGGTATACAAAGCCGAAGATGTTATTTGCAAAATAACCAAAGTACTCCACTCAATGCGACGTGCTTTATCAAAAAAAAATTAATCAATAATATATTCTTTGATAGATCTTTTATGCAGAGTATTCACGATGAAACTCAGTAGAATGGACGACAAGTGCCTGTTGTAGAAACACAAGCAGTAGTCGTCCATTCTACTAAGTTTCAATATATAATGTAGTTAAATGTCGAATTCCTACTTTAACTTTCGAGAAAAATAAATAAAAAAGTTGCTCTATCAGTTAAGATATTTTTAGGTTTAGGTACGAAAGGAATATAGATTTTACTCATCAAATATATATACGCCTCAAAGTGGCTGAGCTAAAACTGGGGATTTTGATCCCTTTGGTGAGCAAAGGGCAAATAGCTCATTGTGAAGCTTTGCGCTTAACAACAAAACAATCAAACAAGTATAAGTTGTGCTTTTTTTACTTATCCACAAGTCGACATAGGCATGACTTGGAAAATGTCACCACTACTCTTTTATGGTTGTTTTATACCTCAAATGTATAGCAGTTATGGATAACCAATACTACTCACAGTTCTACAATAATGTCTTCTAACAACCATTTGGCCGAATACATTAATTAGTTTGTATATAAATTGTTATTAAATTATTTTTTTCTTTTTACAGCTTTTAATTCAAGGTAAAGCAGACATAAAATTCATATTAATTAAATTAGTAAATTTCTTTGACACCAAACATTAGTGCATAAGTTATGGGAAGATAATGAAGAAATCTAGTCGATAATTAATCTGTGAAGTTCAAAAATACCAGGTGATATATGCTAATGTTATGCAAAGTTGCATACAAAATAGTGTTATTAATAATGGTAACTAAAAGCTAAAGTCCCTTCTGGTGGCTTAGCGGCAAGCTTGAGGGATTATAACGCTAAAACTTGGAGTTAGATCCTTTTGAGAGGCACAACCTAGCTCATTACGTGGCTGTGCGCTTAATAACAAACAAACCAAGAGAAAATTAAGTAACGTTATCACACATTTATCTAAGTTGCGGAACCTTGTGACTAGCAACAAACCAACAGAAAGTTAGATTACGTTATCATAAACTTACCTTCGTTGCGGAACCTTGCAACTAACAACAAACCAACAGAAAGTTAGATTACGTTATCATAAACTTACCTTCGTTGCGGAACCTTGCAACTAACAACAAACCAACAGGAAGTTAGATTACGTTATCACAAACTTACCTACGTTGCGGAACCTTATGACTCTCCCTGTGATTGTTACTACTGGATTTCTCCATGAACACATTGCTTCCTTTAATATGTCCTTGGATTACGGACAGTCTTTCGGCAGCCATGTTGATGATGTTGGTCTATTTTTAATAATACCAAGGTCTTCTGAACAAGATGCTTAATGAGAGGAGATCTAGGTAGAAAAAAAAACTTAATAATTTTGAAAATATTTCTAGTTTAATGACTCCATAAATCACCGATTCAAAAATGCTTTAAAAATTTATTTATATAAGAAATAGATTTTCATCTCTTAAAAAAGAAATGTTAAATAAGTTAAAGGGTTATTTTGCATCGCAAAATCTACACATATCCAGCTTGAATATATACTCTTTCCTGGTTCAGTGTTAAAGGCATGGATAGTTTATCAATGTTGAATCGCTTGAACCCTATATCATTAACTCGCGATTATATAAAATGAACGATAATTAGTTCTGAAGTTTAATGTTATGTATTATACTTTATTATAGGTACGTGAAATTATCACATAAGCCCACAAATGTTGGTGAACGAAAATGCAGTCACGTTCTTGCCATCGCGTTGTATCTTTCGTTTAAAGAAACCACTTAAAATGAGGCCCTTTACTGTTCTGATAACTTTACAATGAATGAAACAATTGAGCCCATTTTATCACCAAGCTCCCTGTTTAAAGGAGAAAGCATGTTGAAAGAACAAAAACTAAAAGACAAAAATAATATGTCTTAAAAAAGCACTAAATTACTTTTATCATATTTTGTGGGCCAATTTTTAAATACAAAACATATAAATAGGTTATGAGTCGTCTTGTTGAAATGAACAATTTGAGCCAGAAAACGTTTTGAATTTGATCATTATACAAATAACTATGTTGAGGAAAAGTCTCATCTAGTTTGGGGATTTGCTTAACATTGATTTGGATTGCTTTAGGTTTTACTAAAGTAACAGGCTTATATATATGCTTTTATTTAATTGGTTAGTTCACATTCAGAATAGATCAGTTTCAAATATTCTTATGTAGATGTGTTTATTTATTAGGTGTATTACGCGTATAACTTTCTTATTATTATTATTTAATTGATTAATAATATGAGATTAATTATACTTAGTTAATTAACCCAATGTAGAAAATGATAGCAATGTGTATCATGTATCATACAAAATATGACAAATATATCTTTCCTAAAGGACCAAAAGATAATAACATACATTCATCCCCAAAGGACAATAAAATACATCTATCCCCAAAAGACAATAAAATACATCTATCCCCAAAAGACAATAAAATACATCTATCCCCAAAAGACAGTAAAATACATCTATCCCCAAAAGACAATAAAATACATCTATCCACAAACGACAATAAAATACATTCATCCCCAAAAGACAATAAAATACATTCATCCCCAAACAACAATAAAATACATTCATCCCCAAAAGACAATAAAATACATCTATCCACAAACGACAATAAAATACATTCATCCCCAAAGGACAATAAAATACATTCATTCCCAAAAGACAATAAAATACATTCATCCCCAAAGGACAATAAAATACATTCATTCCCAAAAGACAATAAAATACATCTATCCACAAACGACAATAAAATACATTCATCCCCAAACAACAATAAAATACATTCATCCCCAAAAGACAATAAAATACATCTATCCACAAACGACAATAAAATACATTCATCCCCAAAGGACAATAAAATACATTCATTCCCAAAAGACAATAAAATACATTCATCCCCAAAGACAATAAATACATTCATACCCCAAAAACAATAAAATACATTCATCCCCAAAAGACAATAAAATACATTCATCCCCAAAAGACAATAAAATACATTCATCCCCAAAAGACAATAAAATACATATATTCCCAAAGGAAAACACTGGAGTCCAAGAGTATTTAAATGATAATGTGGAATAGTTTAAAAGGAGTATAATCGTGTCAAATAAGCATGTAAGTAAAATGTCTTTAATTACATATAATACACATTATAAATTACCATTACCTTAGAATGTAATATGGCCAATGAACTTGGAAGAAATTGAAATAAAACACAAAAATCTAGATATTTTCACAATGATTCTGTTATTTATCTTATCCGTAGAGAAATGATATGAAAAAATATATTATATTTTCACTTTAAATACATACTTTAAAGGAAAAATACTGTCATATTCGATAGGAATAAGGTAACTTGGAATAAAGCAAGAGCTATTGTAAATCAATTCTTTACGTAACACGTAAATACATTAAATAGTACAGTTAAAGGCATTGTTTTATTTTTAAAAAATAACTTCTATATTAATGCTATATTTATATTATAAATTTATAAAACTTGGGATTAATCTTATTATCTCATAATTTTCAAAAACAATTTTCTGGAAACACTGTCAGAAAAAAAAATGTTAAAAGTAATCAGTCTTGTTAGGGTCAGAGATATCGGTCCCCAAGTGAGTCAGCTGTATGTTTACAGACTTACAACGTTCACATTTAGGGCTCGATTCTCTGTGGTGGATAGAGCGCATATAGTCCAATTTATAGCGTTGCTCTAAAGCAAACAAAAAATATAGATATCATATGTTCTGTTAGCTGTCGTCCATGAAGTTTCAGCTAGAGGTACTTGCCGTGAAAGAATGACTAACTCACCAAACAGATTAATACTATGATTTATTTCTTGTCTACTAGTGTCAATTCAAACACTAGGGACAAACGCATTAACGTCACGCCAGAAGGAACAAGGTAATGCTAAACTGTATCATCAGCCTATTGCTTCGATGGTTGTGATTCGTATTTTTCTACTTATTTATCAAGGATATAAGCAAAGTGAAGTGAACTAGTGACTTCTGGGTAGTTTGTTTGTATAAAACATACAGCGATAAAATTACAATATCACTAATATCGTCGTTAATTGTACGACTTTTAACGTAAAAAAAAAAACAACGAAAAACACATGAAAATTATAATCAAGTGCGTATGAACGGTTTTAGGATAAATATTTGATTGTTGAGATGCCTGAAGTAACAAATTCGTAAATGTGCATACATGTGAGTTTCAGCGTTTGATGGTCTACTACATTGCCAAGTATTTAAAGTCTGTTGTATTTATAACAAAAATTACCAAGTTGTGAAAATCTTGTCTTTTTGAAATTCAAAGGAGCTTTCATTGTTTTTGATTTTGCTTTGACTCAATATTCATTAATACCCGATCTAAGAATTTAGATAATTAGTAAGCATCATAAACATTATCTGTCTGCAAACTATGAACCTCTTTAGTCTGTTTACTTCTATAGTTCTTAAATACTATAACTAAAACAATATCAAAAACTTGGGACATTTCTAAAGTTGCTTTTATTTTATTTTCCTGATTTTACAAGAACTTTATTCTGATTACAATCAGCATTGCTATCACATTTCATCGAAACTATTGTACTAATTTTATGTTATGCAAAATTTTGAAAGTTTAATAACTTAATTTCTAAAATACAATTCTTCAAGTTCTAAGTTATTTACTTTAAATAGTAACTAATGATTTCTCAATGCAATTATTGTTGGTATTTATTATTGCAGTGTGATATCTGCGTTCTGTCCACCGTGGGAACATGAACTTGGGATATTAGCATTGTAAGTTCTTAAATTTTTAACAGACGCACCGAGAAACTTTTCAGTACAAAAGTAGAAATATCTAAATGAAATAAATTTTAAGTAAATTCAGGGAATGTATATTACGTGCATAACATAATTTTTCATCAATTTGTAACTTAAATATTACTTTTCTTTCGCGTTCTTTTTTTTTTTTAAGTTGGAAGTTTCTTAACATCATTAGGAAAACAAATTAACGGGTAAACATCACATCTTGAGTCTCATCAAACATAAGGAACTGATTGTCATCAAAGTAGAGAAAATGCTATTTGTTTGTTTTATGGCTACATTAGGCTATCTGCTGTGCCTACTACGGGGGATCAAACCCCGGAATTTAGCGTTGCAAGTCCTTAAACTTACCACTGACCCAACGGGGAACGGAAAGAACGATATAATGTTAATAAAAAGACTGAACAAAGTTAACTGATTTTAACGAACTAAAATAGACATCGTATTTAGTAAGAACAAAGTAAGATTGAACAAAATTAATTGATTTTAACGAACTAAAATAGACATTGTATTTAGTAAGAACAAAGTAAGATTGAACAAAATTAATTGATTTTAACGAACTAAAATAGACATCGTATTTAGTAAGAACAAAGTAAGATTGAACAAAGTTAACTGATTTTAACGAACTAAAATAGACATCGTATTTAGTAAGAACAAAGTAAGATTGAACAAAATTAATTGATTTTAACGAACTAAAATAGACATTGTATTTAGTAAGAAAAAAGTAAGACTGAACAAAATTAGTTTGCACTAATAGTATAATTTGTAGGAAAAGGATACATATTTATTTGAGTATTGTGTAGGAGTACGATACAAGAACATCTAATTATACAATTCCAACTTGTATATATGTTATTAAATTAAAAATGAAAGAAAAAAAACAAAGTTGAAGGGGAGAGAAACTGACAGAAACATCGTCTACCATCTGTCCCAAGGTAGCGTAGTCTATTTCGTTCACTACAACAAGTTTAGTTAGAAAGACTAACACTTATACCTACAGTGTAGTACTTACTGGAGTTTCTAAGGATGACCACGTTTAGCAAATAGCTTTTAATGTCAAGATTTACCAAGTGATACAGAAAGAAGCTTAAATAGGCCTATAAGCAGACTACCCATTCTACTTAACACAGTATTATTTTCACAGTTCCAAGCCAGGTAATGCTACCAGGCCCAGTCACACATCCAAACACAGCACACACTCCACACTACAGCATTGAGCAAGCCTTACCGAGCTAGGCAGTGCAGCCAGGTCCACTTACTACAGTTACCAAACAGATACTAAACATTTCCACAATGAGGTTTGCCGAAAGCAGTTAACAGGTTTAATCAGACTTGGCAGTTTGACAGCACTTATCCACATCAAAGGATTCTGGGCCAGATTCTTTAAAATCCATAGTGTGGTGAGACGCGATCACTTAAAGCGTAACCCAAATAAAAAATATCTGCCTCATCTCCATTGTTCATGTATTTCTTTTATCATTTCCTTGTCGCCACCCCCAAAGTATACACTGTAATTTCTTACTTTTTTTCATCTAAGTTTGATAAAACATTTACGTAATTTCAGCATTACACATCAACGGCATAAAACTAATGGAATCCCACACACAAACAAGTAGTTTAAATGTCATTACGGAAGACATTATGAATTTAGCATGGAAGAAATATTAATTTTGCCATCTCGCTCTTCTCTGAAGAATAAAAAAATGTTTTAGCAGCAATTTCAATGATAAGGGATAAAGATATGTGTAAGAGAAGCTTGAATCTAACTGAAAGAAATATTTGGTGCTATTTTTGATTTCATGCATCTAAGAAAGAATGATCTATCGTCTTATCTTGTCTTTAAGAAGACAGGATATAGTCTGAAACTGAACCTCAGGAACATGGATATATATATATATAGTCCTATGTTTTGTCTTGGAAACTAGAATAGTCTGAAATTGCACATAAAGAAACAGGATATAAATCGTCCTATATTGTCTCTAAGAATCAAGGATATAGCCTGAAATTGTATATAAGGAACCAGTCTAAAATTGTAATTAAGGAAGCAAAATATAAAAAATCCTGCATTGTTCTAAGAAACAAGGATATAAGCTAAAATAACATATAAAGAATCAGAATATACATAATCCTATATTGCTCTTAGAATCAAATATATAGGCTATAATTGTACTTAATGAAACAGAATATAGATTGTCCTATACTGTTTATAAGGAGCTAAGATATAATCTGAAATTGTGTATAAGGAATTGGGATATAGTCTGATATTGTATGTAAAGAATCAGGATATAGAGTGAAACTGTACATAGAAAGCCAGTTTATAATCTAAAATTGTATTTAAGGAACCAGGATATGATCGAAATAGTCTTACGATATATCCAAGAAACCCAAATATAGACTGACATTGTTAAATTCAATATTGAGCGATTAAGGAACGATGAAATAACCGATTTTTGGAAGAATATTTAATCACTGTCAGTAGCACAATTTGGCAAGATGATTTAGGGAAGCGTTTGTTTGTTTGTTTTTGAAGTTCGCGCAAAGCTACACGAGGGCTATCTGCGCTAGCCGTCCCTAATTTAGCAGTGTAAGACTACAGAGAAGGCAGCTAGTCATCACCATCCACCGCCATCTCTTGGACTACTCTTTTACCAACGAATAGCGGGATTGACCGTCACATTATAACGCCCCCACGGCTGAAAGGGCGAGAAAGTTTGGTGGGGCGGGGATTCGAACCCGCGACCTTCAGATTGCGAGTCGAGTACATTAACCAACTGGCCATGCCGGGCCGTTTAGGGAAGCGATGCGATTTTTAAAAATATGACGATTTATGAGAAACATTAAAATACATACGCATTCTTCAGCTAAGAACTAAACCTGATCACTTGTTTTATGTAGCTGCGAAAAAGTAAATTTAAATTACATTATTTTGTTCCTTGCTTATGTAGTGGGGCACATTTCTTTTAAAATAATAAATAAGTGAAGAATGATGAAACATACTTTTAAAATAAACCACTAATAGAAACTTATGTGCTGTGATAACTACAGCATGGGACATAAGTTGAAATATATTTGCTCTGAAGCTTAAGGAATAAAAATGTGAAAATAGACACATTAACTCATGCTGTAGAGTTATGAAATAGTGCTAATAATCTGTTCAATATTATGGTCTTTCATTGAGTCCACTCGGGTATTCACAAGCTAAAACATGATGATTACTTGTGTGTACGATGGGGGGTGCACCGGATGCAATTGCACCCGGTAAATTGTATCCATAGATGTAAGATATATAAAAGGTGCAAATACTGATCTATATGCCATCAAAATGCCAAATTTTCAATGAAAATTACAAACTTTTTCCGGGGAAGGCATACCCCCGCTTTCCTCAGTGTGGTTTTGCCACTTAATTATTTTTTCTCCAAAAGTAGCACCTTCCTCCGGATCCCTTCTATACGTTCTGCCTACTCTTCGGGATTACATTATACTAATTACCTATTTAATGTTTAGATGTCCATCATAAACTGGTATTGAAGAAGTTTCGCGATTCCATCTTGGTCATGTTTAATTTGAATCGAAAAAATAAAGAGTGTTTTCGGTATTTATACACAATAATTGTACTTCTACAATGGGAAAAAACTACTCTCAGTAGGGATCAAAATTCGTACCAGAATCATTTAATAAGTGGATTTTCGCGTTATATCAGCCCTCATTATGCCAGCTATAAAAATTAGTTTTAAGGTAGTTACGTTATATTACTGAATAGTTATGTAGGTTAACATAAGTACCATTTTGTCGCAAAAACAATGAGTCGATGGGAAGGGAATCTCCTAAACTGAGTGTTATATGACCAAAGTTCTAGGCTAGATAAAAAGCTAGACAACCTCATGTATATGGTTGTAGCTTTTTATCTAGCCTAGATCTTTGGTCATATAACATAAAAATACAACCATATACATGAGGTTGTCTAACTTTTTATCTAGCCTAGATCTTTGGTCATATAACATAAAAACACAACTATATGCATGAGGTTGTCTAGCTTTTTATCTAGCCTAGAACTTTGGTCATATAACATAAAAACACAACCATATACATGAGGTTGTCTTTTTTATGTTATATGACCAGAGTTCTAGGCTAGATAAAAAGCTAGACAACCTCATGTATATGGTTGTGTTTTTACGTTATATGACCAAAGTTCTAGGCTAGATAAAAAGCTAGACAACCTCATGTATATGGTTGTGTTTTTAAAAATACATATTTAATTACACATAATCCTACAACCATAATGTTACTATTGTGAAGTTTTAATCATTATAAATTTGTCAAAGGCAGAAAAATTACAGTTCATTTCGGATAACTTAAGTGAATAATTAAACTGCAATATCGCCTGTTTGTTATTAAGCGCCAAGAATCATCATGGGTTATGTGTGCTATGCCCACTACGGGTATGAAAACCCGTTTTTTAGCATTATAAGCCTTCAGACTTACCGTGGGGCAAATTGCAGTGTAAAACATGAGTATGTAGTTTACCGAGATCTTATGGCAAGGCTACAAGTATTCATTTAAACTATTAACTTGTGATTATTTCTCGTTTTGTTGCATAAACTGGAACGTGGGTAGAGCAAGTTATATATAATGACATTCTCACTAGAGCGCGAACTTACTGTACAGAGTTACAAAAAATGCCTTTAGCTCATTCTGTCGGCCACTAAGGGGGAAAAAAACTTAACGACACAGTTTATTTTGGAACATTTGAAACTGCAGCCTAGTTAGTTGAATTAGTCCAGTTTTATTAAAGATAACTGAGTTATCTCTGACTTCTAATACCTTTATTGCTACAATTGTTGAAACAATATTTACATCGCAGGTGTATTCCTTAAGGAATATTGTCTCAGTTGGATTTCATTAACTTTAAATAAAATGGGAACACTTAATGCAGATGTGATCATCAAATCAATAAGTCCTTTAAAAACTTAATATCCCTTATCTGGTCTCTTTGAGAAAAAACCGATAATTTTCACATTGGAAATTTGCTCACATTTCAATTTTATTAAATTTTATGTATAAATGTGCTGTTAATTATATTTCAAGTAAAAATAAGTCGGTGTTATCGCCATGCTGTCCTAATACATAAATCAATGAACACATTGACTTTAACACACATTTCACTACTGACAGAACAATAATTTAACATAACATTCTCAGAGAATGTCTTCTAAGAAATACTGATTCCAAATAACCTAATTGTATATGTGCAAACAAATCACACAACTGAAGCTGAATTAATTGTTTCAAAGCAGATTGAAACTAGACTGGAAAACTAAGTTACCAAATACAATGGCGCAAATCTTAAAAATACAAACAAACTATATCTTACCTTGTTATTTTTAAGATCTTACTGAACTAACCATGTGGGGGGAAAAAAGATTGCTTCCAAATATATGATAACCGTTTTTATTTAATTTTTTTCTCTCTGACCTGTACCTTTTTCCTACTGATACAGTTTGATCGACTGAAATATTAAGCCTGTTTTGAAAGAGATGAAGAGGGAAGGCTTATGGAATTCAGCAAGCTAGATCTGGTAAGGAAATAATAATTTGGGAGCTTAACAGCTTAGATATGGAGCTCTTTGTTTGCTTTCACGGCTAGTATTGTCAGAAAGAATAGTAGGATTTGAGAGTCAAACGCACCTATGACTCCAAAGTGGGAAGCGAAAAATTTTTGGGGGTTGGGGGGAGAGCATTAACGGGACGCGAACAATAGAATTTCATATTGACATTCAGGGATGTTAACTACTGAGGCTCGCTCTGTCCAGAAAATCTTAAGTAGTTTTATTAAGACTTGCTAAATCAGATTTTTCTGTTTTTAGTCCATGAATCATAAATTCATCTAACACTACATAAAAATATACACACGTAGGTTAGGATATGGAATATTCTACTAATTGGAAATCAAGCCATGAACTCTTTATTATCCGTACATATGTTCATCTTCAGTAATATGTTCATCCTCAGTGTGATCTTATAATCATAAGACTTCTTGAGGTGAATTTTTTATTGATGAAAACGGGTTAAGAAATACATAGCAAGAATTCTTGGAGGTTAAGAAAGATACCCAAAGCCAAAATTTAAATATTAAACAATTCTAACAGAATAAGCCAAACAACTGCTGTGTTCACTTGTATTCTTACCTTCGTTTTTCTAAAACGCAGCATTAAAGTTAAAAATATTAAAAGAATCAAATTAACATATAATTAATCCAAACTTGTAATAAAAATCATCTACTCTAATTCCTCTTCCACCTCTACGCCATCCATGTTTAAACGGAAAGCCTTTTATAATTGGACAAAATGGTATGAATCCGTACTTATAAACTTTGTTCAGAAACATACAGGAGAAATATACAAAACAGTTAAATAATTTCAGAATATGCAAATGACTATGTTCATAAAGAACGTTTTGTTGAGTCCTTGGAATTCCGCCATTTATGGAAGCACAGTGATGACGACACCCTAATATTTTCTTTAATAGCTCACATTTTTTACAAAGTATTAAAAAAATAGAAAAATAATAATCTATTATTGTCAACATTCAATTTGGTAGCTTTTTTATACTTTCGCCCCCAGTGACTCAGTAAGAAGACTTATAATGCTAAAAATATGGTTTCAATACCCGCGATGGGCATAGCGCAGATAGTCAATTCTGTAGCTTTGCGCTTACCAACAAACAAACAATTTTTTTATTTTTGTTTGAAAGTACTGAGAGTGTCTTTTTACGTCATACAATTGTTTCTTATATGATCAGTTCTAGTTTTTATAAAATATTCACGATTTTTACTAATCTTCTTTGTTTAATGGGTTTATCTTAACTATTTTAAAATCGTGATGGATTATCTATCGTTGTTTATAAATTAGTTATTTCATAGCTTTATTAATGTATTTTTTCCATATTTTCAATTCTTTTTATTATGTAAAAATACGTTGGGTTATTGTACTCTGTAGCAGTCCATCGTTTTATTTCAAAGAATTTAGCACAGGCATACACCCGTTTTTTTTTTTATTTGTTTGTGCATGGGCGACTGGTTTCTAACAGTTTTTTTTTGCTTTATACCTGCCCGAGGTTTTCCCCTGGTTTAAGAATCCCACTTGACATGAGAAAAAATTTTTTTGCTTTGTTTGCCCCACGGTATATCAGAACATTGATCTATAAGAAGCACACTGTGCTCGTTACAAATCGTGTTTTTGGTGTTTCTTGGCATGACAAATTGGCTATCTACAGTTTTAATCATTGCAATAATAGAGAGGCAGTATTGGTATATACATTTTCAACCTGAACGTCACCTTATTTGAAACGTGCTATAAACAGTTAGGTCAAATGTGGGTGGTGTTTTGAGATGTCTTTTCCTCACACGGTGATTCTACATTTATATAGAAATTTCAAGACTATGCACCATTGATTCTACAAACTTACTGTTGTGAATTCTTCAACCGACAAGCTGTCTAAGTTACAAAAAAAATTAAGAAAGAAAATTTGATTCCAAATTTAAATTTACCATATGCCACCGACTTATACCAGTTTCGAGAAATTCCATCCTTCACCAGTAACCTGGACAAGGGCAAATCGAAAGAAGAAGATTAGGCTTATATAGTGATGTATATTATATGTATGGTGTCTTAAGATGTCTTTTACTCACACAGGATCTTAAAAAATGAAAGGTTGTGCTTCACGTTTATTTATATTTTATACAGCTTGTAGGCCAAATAATTAACAAGAATAAATTAGTTGTATCTCTGCTGCATATTCTTGAAATTATTCTTAAATATATAGGATCATTGTGTGAGTAATAGAGATTTCAAACCACAGTACATATTACATATTCTCCACTATTATATGGAGACTAGTCTTATTATTTCGACTTGCCTTCGTCCATGGTTACTGATGAAGGGTGGAATTCCCCGAAACTGGTATAAATCAGTGACATGTAGTATACTAAATTATAAAGTGGGTTTTCCATTTATTAGCCAGGTCAAACAGCCATCGCTAAGTTAGAGCTGCTGAATTCAAGGACGACAACACGTCAGCACTACTCGGCTACTTTAATTAAAGAGAGTAGCGGAATTAACTGAAAGGGCAGATCGTGTTCAGCAGAATATCACAGACGAACGTTTTTTTTTTTACCTTTGGATGTACAACCTGGCGTTATAGCCACTAGGCCACACCAGGTCACATGGAGAAGAGAAAAAAAGAGAGATAACAAAATAACCAAAACCGATCGACTAAAATGGAGATGATTGCTAGAAGTTTAAATTTTATAAGGACTTTAAGTTACGCAGGATGATGAATGCAAGGTTTAATACCAAATGTTTCTTTTTTTAGAATGTTCCATTGACACTGTTATACGAAAAACTATGCAATATCCGAAAATTTGTATGACTATGATGCAAGGCTACGATAGCCAATCAAATCGAAAGAAAAAAATATATAATCGTAACAGATGTTTGGGGCAGTCAGTCCATTATATGGCCGCACCTACTTCACTCACTGAGAGGCATTGCTAACTCAGGTTTAAAGGAAAGACGAAGAACATAAATATATGAAAACATTTACGATACAAGACAGAACGGTGTATTTATATTTTCTCAAGTGTTAATAAGTTCATGTGATAAGAAAACATGAACAAGGATAAAACAATAAATAAAAGGCAGTTATTTAGAAAAACCCTCGAGACTCGGTATCTGGACTGTGTCATCTTTATCCATGACAGAGCCTTCTAGGCTCGGCATGGCCAGGTGGTTAGGGCGCTCGACTCACAATCTGAGGGTCGCAGGTTCGAATCCCCGTCCCACCAAACATGCTCGCTCTTTCAGCCGTGTGGGCGTTATAATGTGACGGCCAATCCCACTATTAGTTGATAAAAGAGTAGCCCAAGAGTTGGCGGTGGGTGGTGATGACTAGCTGCATTCCTCTAGTCTTACACTGCTAAATTAGGACAGCTAGCGCAGACTCTTGTAGCTTTGCGGGAAATTCAAAACAAACAAAGAAAAAAAACAGAGCTTTTTATGTCAAACTGAGAATAAAATAATAAGTAAAGTTTGCTGAAATTATTCGGACACTCTAAATAAGTTCAAGATATGGACCACATCTTCATCCCACAGTCAATGAGTTCTGAATAAAAATAAAAGAGAAAAAGATATGCGAGTGAAGATTTACGGATATAAAAATGAGTTTCATTTGAAATATGTAATTTTCGTTTTCCAGTTATTCACAATATAAAAAAATTTCAGTTGCCTTTATGTAACTTCTAATTAAAGATTTAACTTTTTTTATGCCCCTCCGGTGACTTAATGGTAAGTCAGAGGGTTTACAACGCTAAATATCGGATCTCGATACTCGCGATGGGCAGAGCACATAAACCCTCTTGTTTAGTTTTGTGTTTGACAACAAACAAAATATTTTTTTATATTTCACGTTTTTAATTATGTTTAAATCGCTCATATTTAGTTTTTATTTATATGTATATATATTAGTTCCTTTACGTATGTAATGTATATAATTAACTCTCATTTCAAGGCTTCTCATACAATGTTATTTAATCCTTTGCTTTTAAAACAAAACATCTATTCCGTTTTCTTTGTTTTTTTAATTACTATTCTAATCACTTTTTCTGGTTTCTCATATTTCCTCCTATTTCGAAAAACATTGTTATTTCTGGAACAAGAGGCGAGCGTGGGCTAGTGGTTATCGTGTCGGACTATGAATACGAAAGTCCAGGGCTTACTTCACGTTATCGCACAATCGCATTTCTCACTTTGGGGCTGTGGGTGCGTTATAAGACTGACAGTCAAATCTCATTATTGAGTCAGAGTAGCCCAAGAGTTGGCGGTGGATGCTGTTGACTAGCTGCCTTTCCCCTATTCTATCAGTTCAAAATTAGGGACGGCTAGCCCTTGTTTAGCTCTGTGCGAATATCCGAAACAAACAGTCAAACAAAACTCTAACACGTCTCCCCGGTGGGTCAGTGGTAAAAGTTATGAAATTTCAACGCTAAAATCCTGGGCTCGATTCCCCGCTCTGGACAGAGTGATATGACTTTAAGGGTAACCTTGCGCTAAAAACAAACACCAACAACATAGCATCCACACCATTACGTACCAACATACACATAACCCTGGTTTTACAATAAGCTACAACATCTACACACGCTTTATCTTTTGATTTTTTCTTCACTTCCATTTTACTTCATACGAAAGAAGGTCCATCTTTGATAAAGTTCTTGGACTATTGTACTTAGTTAAATTTATTTTAACTCCTTTCACAGTGTTACGCGTTCTTAGTTCGATAATTGTAATGTAGAATTCAATTAGTGACTACCCTGGATAAGTTTGTTGGGAAATAAAAATTAAACCAAAAAACTGATTTGTTAGGAAATACCAAAAAAGCATTATAGAATTTTAATAATATTTTATCACGGTAGTGCTTAGTATGTAGGGATGAGCCGTGAAAAAATGGCCAACGCATATTATGTATTGCTCATCATAATCTCAAATCTCTTATAAAAAATCTAAGAGACTTTTATAAGAACCTAAGTTAGGTTTTCGAGATTTTCAAAATCTGTTAAGATCTTCAGTTTAGCCAAAAAACTTCGCTAAAGTAGAGAACTGGCGAGTGGTGTAACAGCCAAATGTTGATTATTCTCATTCTGACATCAAAAGGGCTAGCTCACCAATGCTTGAAGTTGATGCGATGACTTACACGCCAAAATGTTGCATTTTAACTTGGGGAGTAGAGGAACATTATAGCGTTTCACTAACATCAACACATGACGTCCATCAAGACAACTCATCACGCCAGACTAAAACTGCTGCCTTCGTAGTAACTGCCATTCATTAATATCCATTGGTATTTTTTAAAAGAGGGAGAACAAGTAATAAAAAATGTTTGAAAAAATAAGGATGAAGTAGGGATGGCAATGCCAAAAAGTACAGAAACAAGGTAGGGATGGATACACTAAACCATACAAAAATCCATACATAAGTAGTCAGTAAGTACTGAGTCAATGTTACAAACTTGTGGGAATTATCCATTGGGAGACTTTATAGCGTTATTCAGTTTAAATGGTTTTATTCAAACCTGAATTCATGCAAATGAAAGTGAATTCAACATTTAGTTGTAGATAAAAGTTTTTCTTGGAAAAATTTGGCTACCTATGTAGGGATGTTTGTATATTTTTATGTATTTGTGTATTTTTGTTTCTGTACTTTTTGGCATTGCTATTCCTACATCATCCTTTTTTTTCGATTTTTTTATTTCGTTGTAATACTTTTAAAGGTTTGTTTCTTAAATTTAGCGCAAAGCTATTCGAGGACTATCTTCTCTAGCCATCCTAAATTTTGAAGGATAAACTAGAGGAAAGACAGTTAGTCAACACCATCCGCTGGCAACTTTTAGGATACTCTTTACCAACGAACAGTGGGATTGAACATCACATTATAACGCCCCCATGGCAGAAATAACGAACATGTTCCGTACAGGAATTTGATCCTACAACCCGCAGATTGCGAGTCAAGCGCACTTTTAAAGAAAGAGTTTATTTTTGAAATGATAGACTGGATTTCTAGATATTTTAAAAGAAAACACTACTGAACAAGTAAAACATTTTATGGAAGATTATGAAAAACGCCAGATAGCAATGTCTTCCGTGCGACAAAGGAAAAGATATTAGTAAAAGAGAGGAGAATTTTATGATAAACAATATAAAAGGTGTCCATAAGTTATTGAACCACTTGATTAGTTGAATAGAATGACAACTACATAAGATAAACAACTATGGATTGCGGTTTAATAGAGGCTAACACTTCAGGTTTGTCCACCATGGTCAGTGGAGTTGTTAGAACATCTCGACACGGATGCCGCTCGTTTTCAAAGGCTGTTTAGACGATAATCTATCTTCTCTCGCGTACGTGCACGTGCCCGCATCCCCAGGGTAACGGTCGTGTGTTAGTTATCTGGTTACATAGCGTGGTAATATCCGGTACCTTAGTCTTGTAGTCAATGTCCTTCACATATCCCCATCTAAACTAATGGAAGAAACTTCAGACATCAGTCTTCCACATGCCGCATACCACAACAGTTTATTTGATGTAGTTCCTCTTCTATTTAACTAAGAAAGTGGTCCGTATAACGTACGGAAGGTTAAATATAGAGCTGTACGAGCAAAACCACAGAAATAAAGTCATCATTTAAGTGCTATATAACTGAGGGTAACAGCATAACCTTATGCGCAAAAGAGATAGATTTATTTGCCTGGATATTGTATAGCAGAAGGTTAATAGTAAAACCTTGCAAGGTGATCAGTAGTTTGACAATCTTATGATAATTTTAGTGAGATAAACAATGTGGTCGGTAGCTTGGCTAGCTTATGATAGTTTCAAAGATATGGACACGGTGTTCGGTAGTTAGATTAATTTATGATAATTTCAATAATAAGAACAGTGTCGTCGGTAGCTTGATTACCTTATGATAGTTTTAGTAATATGAATAATGTGGTCGGTAGCTTGACTACCTTATGATAGTTTAGTAATATGAATAATGTGGTCGGTAGCTTGACTAACTTTTGATAATTTCCATAAGATGGAAAAGATAATCGGTAACTTAACCAGCTTTTGATAGTTTCAGTAATATGAACAATGTGGTCGTTGGTTTGACTACCTTATGATAGTTTCAATGAGATGGACACGGTGTTCGATAGCTTGACTAGCTTATGAAAGTCTCAGTGATATGGACACAGTGGGACAACGGACTTACAACGCTAAAATCCTGGGTTTGATTCCCCGCGGTGTACAAAGCAGATAGCCCAGTGTGGCTTTGTTCTTAAATAAACAAACAGAATATCAAAATACAAAAAATCAGAGCAAAGGTAAGCTAAAAATGTTATTACCAGCTTCCTTCACCAGGCTTACATCTAGAAGGGATGAAAGACACTCCCCCTCTGGGTCAGACCTCGGGGTTATCGCCCCAATGCCCACTGTTTCTAGACCTATAATATACACTGCAACTACTAACACTGGTCAACTGTGGGAGGATGGAATGTTGTCTGACGTTCCCCAGCTGTCTAAAACAACAACAAACGGAATTTTATAAAAATCATAAGTTTGCTGAATAAAGCAAAAGAAAAAAAAAACAAGTCATATATTCATCAACTAAAGTAATAACGAATGAATTAACTCATATGAAGAAAGTTTGGGGCAATGAAGACAAAAGTATGATCTGACGACAACAATGGGAAATAGGTCTCAGCCAAAGACACAATAGAGAATTCAATTAAGATTTCATAATTTCTGAATCGAATCTTAACAACAATAAAAATGGAATGTATATAACATCGTTCCTTCTGAAAACATTCAGGAACAATTGTTTCCATCCAAGATCATTATACATGTGCTACTTTTAATAAACAATTACTTTAAAAGCCTAATCGTTACCGACTACACCCTCCCTGTTAACACGAAATAAACAATGTACATCTCAAGGTAACAAATAGGAGCCTTAGCCGTGATAAAGAAACATTTTTTTTTTTTACTTCCCTTAAGCTAGATAACAGAAGAGATTAATTTTATGGGATTCTGTACATCCAATATAAAAAAATCGAACTTTTACATCAACAAAAAAAAATCCTACTTTTGTCAGAGTTATAATCAAGCTTTACCCATTTCAACATTATCAAACAGTATCATAAGAAGAAATCTCAATAATCTCATTTTTTTAACACTCAGAAACTCGGTCACACTCGGAAGCCTTTATATTTTTTTTAGTGCTACATCCTGGTCATAGAACCATAATAACTAATAACAGTAACCATTACAATAGGATAATCACTCGTGCGCAAACTAGAGTGGTCATCATGTCGCCTCTTACAAATGATTCAGAGGGCACTTTGAAGTACAAAAATAATTAGATGTTCTTAACATAACTTTGAATCTCCTCTTATCAAAGTCACGAATTAAACTCCAACTATATTACGCTGCATGTCTGTCCAAACTCTACCCTAGTATCCTCAAATGTTACAGCTGGATTTCCAGCTTTTCATCTGTCAGTTGAAACCACATTTTAAACCTTTTTGTTTTTACTCAACCCACTAAGATAACATATTTTCGGTTGGCTACGAGATATGCCTAATCAAACTTTCATTTCATTTTTAAAACACAGCCTAGACATAACGATAAAAACGTTTTAAGTACACGTATATCAATATATATATATATATATATATATACTACGTTTTTCTTAGTCTTCCTGTTGAATACAAGCTGTTGTATTTGTTTAGGTAAGGAAAAAACGAACTAAAA
>NW_013665982.1:164728-172777 GCF_000517525.1 Limulus polyphemus | reverse complement strand
TAACGTAATTAAAAGTTAAGTTAGTAACGTATATTATATATATATATATATATATATATATATATATATATTATATACACGTTTTCTTAGCTTCCCAGTTGAATCAAGCTGTTGATTGTTTGGAGGAAAAAAGACAAAAAATTTGCCTAATGAAAAGGGTTTACTGATCATGGTGTGTGTGTGTGCGCGCGCGCGTTTTAAGCGTTACCTCAACACATGTAGTTTTATCGTTAAATGCTTGGAGAAACATTTTATCACCACAAGCCAACTTTATTCCCTAGTCACGTTTTAAGCGCGCAAGGACATACTGCTACACCCCTCTTGAATAGGAACTTTTCCTTTTTGCCTACACCAAATCTCTAGCATTAATATCATGAAGTTACACACATACAAACAAAAATCAGTAACACAAACGACTAGATTACTATATTTTAAGTGACGATTCACACAAACACTCCTTCATAAAGGGTTGTGGTTCTAACGTGAAGCGTAAAGAAGGGTATTTGCTAAAGAAATGTTGTTTGAAATAAAATATAACGTACACATTTTTGAATGCTTTCTTTCATGTATGTCATGCATTCAATTAATCAGAACCTTAAAGGTTCTCTTTTACTTAACCGAGTTCCTGAACTGTGTATTCGATAATTCATGGTTCGTATTAAGTTCTCGTAAAAACACACTCCGCATTTTTGGGCTGTAGTGCGTTATAAGTTTGGTTTGTGTGTGTGTTTTCTTACAGCTGCGTCCATCAAGGGGCGAACGAACCCCTGGTTTTAGCATTGTAAATCCGAAAACTTACCGCTGTCCCACCGGGGGACAGTTTGTTTTGAATTTCACGAGGGCTATCTGCGCTAGCCGTCCCTAATTTAACAGTGATAGACTAGAGGGAAGGCAGCTAGTCAACATCACCCACCGCCAACTTTTGGACTAGTATTTTACCAACGTATAGTGGGATTGACCGTTATGTTATAACGTCCCCACAGCTAAAAAGACGTGCATGTTCGTTGAATGGGATTCGAACTCGCGACCTTCAGATTGCGAGTCGAGCGCCAGACTCACAAGGCCATGCCATACTTTTATTAAATAATTCTTCTAAAACTCGTTATATTTCTAGATTAACATAACCTGCCGAAGCATTAACATTTGTTTTCTTATAAGTTTTATTCATTGGGAGGAAACACTTCAACGTTCCGTTCTTGGTCCTTTTCTCTATTATACCAGTCATGTACAGAAAATATTTCTATCAATTTGTTTTTGATGTCAAAGCTAACTGGAATACTTCTTTCCATACATAGACATTACACCTGCTAAAAACTCAACCACATTTAAAAATTTGATGTGTTCATGTTCTCCTCAAATGGCCTTTGTTATTCACTTCTCCCTCCTTCCGCCCCACCTCCGTATAAAACATTGAGTGGTAGATGCCTTTTTCTGCTATCTTTTTGTTTTGTTTGACCTAATTGTGCCATTAAGTTTTCTGTACCTGTTTATCACAATTAATAAGAACTTCTGATTGAATATAAAGAATTGTTTAATAGTATGTCAATCACACTATACCCAGTGTTGATAGGCCTTTAGCCCAATATCAGAGCTCTTCTAGGTTAAAAAAAAAAGAGGTACTTTAAGTTTTAGTACTTACTCATTTCTACTCTTCGACTGTTTTTTGTGCAAAGCTACACAATAAGCTATCTGCGCCCTGTCGATCATGGGGAATCTAACCCCCGAAATTTAGCGTTGTAAGGACGTAAACTTACCGCTGACCCTCTGGGGGACTTCACTAAGTGTATTTTAGAAGACTTAAAGTTCTTAAGGAACTATACTGAGCTTTTTTCAATGAATTAAATACATAAAGGTAAACCTCTTTTTAATCAGCTACATATAATATTTAGTGTTATTACAATTAAAATATCTGGATGTTTAAGAATGTTACTCATTCAAATACTAAAACTTGTCTAAATAGGAATGAGATCCTTGTTACTCATACTTATTAAAAGTTTACACAAACATGTCTAAATTTTCAAGTATGTTTTTATTCATGAAGTGTAATATATTATTTTACTTTTAGTGTTTCATTAGCTGTTTTATTTTCACTTCTTATGTTTTTCTCTATATGTACATTTGGCTATAACATTTGTTACTTTATGCTAACTTTGATTCTGTTATTATTTATCTCTCTCTCTCTCTCATATCAACTATAGTGGGTGGAAAATATGATTGGAATGTCTTGGGCGTCCAAAAAATACAGCTTAATGTCTTTCTTGCTTTTTGTTTGATTTCTTTGATCACACACAAAAATATTTATGTAAAATGCCCACAAGTCTTATCAATACAGCGAGTATATATCAACCTCCTGTCGATGAACTTCCTATACAAACTCGCTTTAAAACAATACTGTTTCCGGAAACGAATTAGCGAAATGGTTGAGCAGTTTCTGGTGAGTTTATATTAGTGTTTCAGCCTCCGTGTTTTATGCTATTCAGGTAAGACAAAAAAAAAAAAATAGCGTTACCTATACGTCAGACAGATAAAACTAGAACACAAATAACATTTTAGAAAGAGTAAAATGTATTGTTGCTTATCTGCTTGTTTGTTAATTTCCGGTATAAATTCTTTCCGAGGAACTTCACCCATAAAAGTCCCTTCTTGATTAAAACTAGTTTATTCATTCTCGATACAAATTTTAGTAATACACAGAATTTCCACAGTCACTTTAAACTTAACAACCTTTATAACACACGCTATAAATCACCGCGATTCACCAGCTCGATAACTTCACTCTATGCGACAACTACAAAACACAATTTACGGCTCAACGTCACTACTGTTTGGTTGACTCAATTATCTATCTATCTCTTCAATCCCGCCGATTTTTCTCGCCAGGCTTATACACTAAAAAGAGGTCGTCTCGAATGCACTCCGGCTTTCATGATCATTCGAGAAATCTCAGTGCGCATGCTCCCAGCGTCACGCGACTTCCGCTGTCGTAACAGTATCTTAGTAAGAGAGGTATCTACAGAAATATAACTCAAACAGTGAAAAGGGCACATCGTCTATCAGATTTAACATCTATTCATCAGCCGTACATGTAGAAGAAAGAACTAAAAATAAAGAACGGATAGGGGTGCTCAAGCCTACAACGTCTCACGTTTAAAACTAACATTCACCAATGTGTGAACGCCTTTTTGAGCTTACGACAAATATAATTACTTATACCATTCACCATATGGAACCATTTGAGAAAAGAGAGTTCCTTCTAGTTATTAAATCAGTGTTAGTCACTAAGAATTAATAAGTTCGTGAGTCAGTAACTAATGAATCAGTTTTTGAATGTGTTATTGTATTATATATAAATGTATTACAGAGTTGGCGAGCGTCCGAGTCAGCCAGTTTGGAATTATGTCGTAAATACGAGAGGAAATGTTACCGTTTACTTTTATTTGCGAGTTAGGCCTATCAACGAAAGTAGCCTGTAGAACTATTACGTTATAGTCGAAGAAATAAATAACTCTAAACACATACGTGGACTGTCATTTACATTATTTTTACAGAATAATAAAAAAGAAGCTCATTTTTGTTTATTAAATTTCCGTTTCTTTCATGTTACCATTTGCTGATGTCTAGTTTAAAAATTACAACTATTAAGCGGATGAAAAAGGTAAGGGACTGGTAATAAATTACCACCCTCAGACGGTCCGATGAAAGTAGGGGAGCATAAAAAGTAAATCGTAAATATGGTGGGGCCTGTAAATTACTTAAGTGGAAAGAAAATACTATTACTATTACACAGAATATTTGACAAATTTTGTGTTTACTACAGAAATTAGTCTCGTAACAACAAGAGCAAAACCTTATTTAAAATAATCCCAAAACTTTTTCACTCTCACATATCGAAATACTTTTTTTTTAATGAATCAAATAAATTAACTAAATGTCGTTATTGAGGACTAATAAAACAATACAGATGAACAGATCTGCAGCAAGAGTGAACAGAAACTGATTAGTCTTGCACTATATAAGCACATTACATATTTAATACCTTAAAATGCTAAATAGTGGTCATACATGTTAAATTTGAATATCAGTAATATTATATTAGCATGTCATGTAACCCGGTTGAAGCTTGTTGAATAATACTTTTAGTGACCTACATCAAAGGAGACTACAGAAAGCAAAAATGTCTGCAAACCTTTATATAAAAGGTCCAGCTTTTTGACATGTTTATTTTTTGAACTTTATAACAACGTTTCGACCATTCTTGTGGCATCACCAGGTAAACTGTCGTTTATTGTATTGAATATCAGAAAGTTGCTCGAGCAATTTGTTCCAATTTAGAACACATATAGGGTGACACCTGTGTTTTGATTTAAATTAGGTTTTAGTTCACGAAGAATTAACACTTCTCTCTTCTTTTATTAATGTTGTTCTCGTTACATAAATTATAAAGTTGCTTATATTGATTTAATGCCGATTTGTTTTGACGTGTTCGTAAATGTGTGAGTGGGGGGGGGGATATTGTTATGTTCTTTGATCCTAATATTTATGTTGTGTCCCATTTTCCATGTGCAAGTCTTGTCACATCGACCGTATTGATGTTTGTAGATACTTCCGTCGTTCAAGTTGTCAGAATAAAACATCCTTGGATGATCTCTTTACTGTTTATATTGTATTTTTTGGATATTTGTTTCCAAATGGTTATGGTATGGCAATACATCTATTAGTGTGTCTGAGTTTGTAATTTTTTTTTCTTTTTGGAGTTTGTGGTGTTTTCTTTATTTTCTCGATCCACTCAAAAATTCTTGTCTCTACACTCTACAAAGTAGACAACGGATTTCCTCTCCTTACAAAAGTTTTATCAACCACAGAGGAAGTATGCGTATGTATCGTCAATGGTAGTTGCTCGCCGTTCCTACAAGTATACATAAATACATAAAATACATAAGAAAATAACTAAATACAAGAGTCCTACAGACAAGACCTCGGAGTATTCCGTCATCATACAAGATTGAAAAATAAATCTGTGTTATCCTAAAGACTATACAATAATGAACATCAAGATTCACAACATTTTCGTATAGCTATAATCTCGTAACACCGATCTATAACCAGCTAATAGCTTACTAGCTACTACAATATCAATAACAAATTCTTATAGGATATGTAATCACCTAAAAGAAATGTCTTTAATCACGATTCTGACCATGAAACAAGGTACGCCAACAAAAGTTATATTCACCAGCAGAATGGTAGGAAAGAATTGCAAAGTGGGGGTGCTTGAATAGACATTCAGATTTTACAGTGAAAGAGTGAAAGTATAAGTAGCTGTTAAAAACAGCTCCCGTGCTGCCAGTCTAGGGGAGGGGGTCTGAGGGCATGCCTCCAGAAAATTTAATATTATAATTTACAGTTGCTATATACGTCAAATATCTGACGCCTCTTACCAGAATGCAAAAACAACTATGTAAAATTCTAAGAAGGTTTCTAAGAAAAGCTACAAAAAAGAAGTTGAAGATGTTATTCAAAACTTTATAAAATTAAACTATCAATTACGAGTTTAAGAAAAGAATTCAGTCCATCATCGGATTAACGGAAAAGAAGAACGAAAAAATTAGATAAAATTACAGAAACATAACTTGAAAAAAAAAGAAGATTCAATACTATGTAGCCTCCTAACATCACGTTAAAAGACTTTTGGTTTGGTTTCAATTTCGCGCAAAGCTACACGAGGACTATATGCGCTATCCGTCCCTAATTTAACAGTGTAAGACTAGAGGGAAGGCAGCTAGTCAACATCATCCGTCGCTAACTCTTGGGCTACTCTTTTACCAACGAATAGTGGGATTGACCATCACTTTATAACGCCCCCACAGCTGAAAGGGCGAACATGTTTGGTGGAACGGGGACTCCAACCCATGACCCTCAGTTTAGAAGACGTACTCTTGTTCTTTGGAGTCATCAACCGAAAGTGGATAAACCAAAGAAACAAAATCGAAATCAGGCGTACTAAAAAAATAGTTGTGTTTGTCAAAGAAATGAAACTGAAAAAGAGTAAGTAAGAAAACAAATAAAGGCACAAGTATTGTAAATTTATCAGAAATAACCCTAACACTAGCAAAAGAAGATTTTTTTAAGAGGCCTAAATTATGTAATAACACGTAAAGACGTCCCTATCCCGCACACATATTATATTTGAAGGGTCTACATTAGAAAGTTTGTTTGTTACATAACTTTCGCGCAAATTAGACAAAGGGCTATCTGCGAGGCCTGGCATGTTTTTGTGGTTAAAACAGTCGACTTGCAATCTGCGGGTCGCGAGTTCAAATCGAGTCACCGAACATGCTCATCCTTTCAGCCGTGTGGCGTTACAATATAACGTCAATCCTACTATTCGTTGGATTGACTAGCTGCCTTCCCTCTAGTCTAGTCTACCACTTCAAAATTAGGGTGCATTAGCGTAGATAGCCCTAGAGTAACTTTGTGAGAAATTCGATAAACAGAAGCTATCTATACATAGCCTTCCTAATTTTGAAGTGATAGGTTAGCAGAAAGGCAGCTAGTCAACAGCACTCACGACCATCAATTCTTGGACTACTTTTGTTTGATCGAATAGTGAGATTTAACCATCCCCTTTTTTAAAGTACCCATGGTCCCAAAATAAGGAGTGCGTTTTTGTAGCAACAAGTCGCGACCCGTAAACCCTAGAATTCACAGTCCAAGCCCGCTAACTATATTAGAAATAAAGTATTTTAGTCTATTACAAACTCTGCAAAACCTAGGTTCCTGAAAAATTATCACATTTCTGCATATAGACAAAGGAGGGTCATTATTTGAGGCCTAACAATACCTGATGGTTGGAGATCAAAATCTTGTGCCAAACATGCTCGCCCTTTCACCTGTGGATTGTTATAATGTGACTGTCAATTCCACTATTCATTGGTACAGGATAGCTCAAGAGTAGTAGCCAGTGGATTGGAAGTTCAAATGTAGCCTTAGCAGCTTTGTCATAAACAAAAATTCGATGAACGAAAACCATAAATTTGGAAAGAAAGTTCTTTACATTTATCAAATATATTTATTTCGCCTGAGCCGAATCTCACTTTAAGGTCGTTTGTCTGCAATTAAGCATAAAGCTACAAAATGGGCTATCTGTTGTAAGTCCGCAGACATAACGCTGTGTCGCTGGGAGGCTTCTTAGTTTAATGTATAAATGTAATTCATTTGTGTATCATATATCATAGTATTTTCGATTTTCGAAACATATGCAAGTAATAGTTATAAATACATTAATTAATCAAATTAATGAAAGGATTTTCCTACCTGTATATTAAAGTAAATATATATAAATGAAAGTCATTTCTTATTATAGTTATAAACTAACTCCCATAGAGTTTAAGATACAAGTTAGCAGTATTAGGAAAATAATCACCACACTTTATTCAAAAGAAATCAAGTCATAAATATGGAAAATAATACGATAGTTTATATTTTCGTTCAAAATGTTTTTAATTTACGTAAATTATTAGGTGCATTGATAAATGAACCGACTAACACTTTTATTTTTAATATGGGCTCGTCAATTTAATCGACCACGTAACCTTTTTGTACTCGTTTAAAGTCTTTATAGATTTAATACTTAACTCTCAATATAGTTGGTACATCTTCACAAAATTTGGCAGTCTTTCAATTAATATTACAAGTCTTTCACATACAAAAATCACATTTCTTAGTGAAGTATTTTTAATAAAAAAATAAAAAATTTTCCATGAATATATTGAGTATTTGTTTTCAATAGTCCGTGTGCAAAGTAATTTTCGTGTTGAAATTAAAAATCCTTTTCCTCATCTCAAAAATCTCAAATTTCCTTTGTGTAATCCCTAAAACCTCCTAAATGCATTTCACGTGTTTTTTTTTCAGTAAAACTTTATAGTTTCTGTTATTATCTCTACCCTATCTCAAAACGGGATCAGTCAATTCGACCAACCTCGTAATCACCAAAAACAATTGAAATAAACCTAAATTTACCTCTTTTCTTTCTACAATGACTTCAAATTG
>NW_013665982.1:141389-164405 GCF_000517525.1 Limulus polyphemus | reverse complement strand
CAGTAAAACTTTATAGTTTCTGTTATTATCTCTACCCTATCTCAAAACGGGATCAGTCAATTCGACCAACCTCGTAATCACCAAAAACAATTGAAATAAACCTAAATTTACCTCTTTTCTTTCTACAATGACTTCAAATTGAAACTACATTCGTTTATCCTAAGTAGCTCTAAGATCTATTTATAATTAGATTTTATTATTTTGTTGCCCTTTGAACCGTGCCTAAATACTATCCGCGCCATTATAGGTTGTAAATCACTCGTGGAACGTGCAGCTCACGTTACGCTATCGAATTACATTACCCACTAGCTACTCTCATTTTTCTTGCTGTCGGGTTTGGAAGAGACTTAGACTTAGAGAGTTAACCCTAGTTTTTAATACTATAGCAAGTAATGCACTTAATAATTTTTATTTAATTAAATAATGCACTAAAGAATATAGACTAATAACAAGCAAAAAGTAGACAAATTCACTTACCTCTGAAATTTTCCTGGCTTTCTAACTATGCGACAAGAGCCGTTACAAATTCATTCAAGCTAGTAATTAACTTTTCCACAGAAACGAATCTTGTCCTGTGAGTGAAATTGACGATATTCTGTTCAGAATACAACGTTATACAATACGTCATTTCATAGATGATAACCTTAAATTTCTATTGGTTATAGATAATATATAATGAAACATAAGAGAAAACTATCAGGAATTGTGAACGAAGAGATGTGGCAGGAGGAATCTGATTTTCTTTTTGATAGCTTTGTAACCAAACAAAATTGAAGACTATAAAAATCATGGTTTGTCTCAACAACAACGATTTTATGGAGTAATTTACGTTAAATTTGTACATTTTCGAGGAGTGATGGATAAAATAAGGATGATGACATGCTAGGACAAAATATATTACGTGGGTCACTCTAGTGGAAATTTAGGATTTTTTTAAATATTTCCTTGTAGAACTAAGAACTTAAAACTTGTATACTATTAAAATATGGATTATTCGCTAAGCTTTTATGCTATTCTAATTGGTATAACATAAACAAAAAGTAGTTTAATAATATTTTAAATGTAAGATACTAAAACCTTGTGTCATGCATAGTAAAGGATACCTGGGACGATAGGGCTAATAGATTTAAAACTAACTGGGCGTTCAAAACTTATTCCTGTATAAAATGAAAAAAAGCCCCCAGTATAGATTTAAAGCTCTAACTGCGCCGTTCAAAAATTATTAATGTATAAAATCAAAAAGCCTCCAATGGCATAGTGCTAAGTCTGTGGCCTTATAACGCTAAAAACACGTTTTCGATTCCCATGGTGGGCACGGCACAGATAGCCCATTGTTTACCTTTGTGCTTGACTACAAACAAACAAAATGAAGTCGGAAAATAAAAACTGCGCAGTAAAGTAGCATTTTCTCCTTCATTTAAAGTTTATCGATTAAGTAAAACTACTCATTATTTATCATACAGAAGTCACGAATGTCGCGATCAACATTTATAACCTTATATATTAATGTTGTTGAACAGGATGACTGGTTGTTTTAAAATACTCTTTGTTGAATATTTTTAGTAATAAACCTGAATTTAATACGCCGGTACAACTAAAACACGGAAGTTGAGATCCATTTACCTAATTTCACCATTAACTATAGAAATAAGATTCCTTTACCTGATTTCACTATTTAACTGACACTGAACATTGAGTAAAATAAACATTATTATTGAAAGAACGCCTTTTATTACACTTAATAATTTACAGGCCTCTTCTCATTTATATTTGTTTTAATTTGCCATAAATGTTTTACTTGAGATTTTGCTTTCTTATATGACGTGATAATTTCGTTAACATTTTATCTTTCCTATAGATTGTATACTGATGATGGTGACGTGCTACTTGGAAATTTTGGTTCGTTTCTTTTTCTTTTGTTTTTAATAAAGCAGAGATTTTTAACGCATGAATTAATTAGATTTTGTTTAGTTTTGAAAAGCAATTGAATACGATAATTATGAAAATGTAACATGTCTACACGGAAGTTGTTAATACTTTGTTAGTTTTATTTACAACTACCTTGATCCATCGGTGTTCAACAGATCTCCATTGAAGTTAAATTTTATTTTTAAACCGAGAAAAAGATAAGTGATGAAAGAGTGCTTACTGACAACTAGAAATGCAATTATGGGCATTCATACTTCTCTGAAGTTGAATCCAACAGGCTGGCAAAGAAGTGAACTCCTTTGGGTCCTGAGATCCATTAAGAAAGTGAGATGATGCACAAGTATCTAGAGGGGTGGACCAAGCTACAGTTATTTGGAAAAGAAGGAAATTGAAGGAACACAATGAGTAAGAGAAGTGGAACTGGTTGAGACAGTATAGTATCTTCCTGTGAAGAGCAGTAGCTGATTGCTGATAACATGGGGTGGATATTGGAAACACATCCCAGCACCTTCTTGGTGTCTAACTGCTATTCAAAAAGTATTCAGGGTGATAGCTGTTAACACTGGAAATGGGTCATAAGAAAAACGTTATGAATTGACCCTAGCTGGTATCCTGCAAGGGAAAATAGCTGCAAAAATTACGAGTCTATTAAAAATCATTTAGTAGCTAGAATGATCATTGGTATAGTTTAGACAAGAGATGCACGAGATGTGTCTTTCATTTGCAACATCAAAAATACGCATAATTAGGATTCGCCAATTGCCAGCGTTCTAAATATTCTGTTAATGGTATTATAGACAAACTATAAATGTATAACAGGTGAATCGGCTCATCAAAGTACTGCAATGGTTTATCGATTAAAGTGCCAGCTCAGACAAATGTTAATAATAAATTAATAATAATAATGTTAATAACAGGTGAATAGGCTCATCAAAGTACTGCAATGGTTTATTGATTAAAGTGCCAGCTCAGACAAATGTTAATGTAGCATTCCATTGACATTAACAAGAATTAATCAAGCAAACATCTAAACAAATAACCTGCTAAATACATTACGTTGCCTTATTCAAAAGGAATTCTTTTATCACAAAAAAGTATTCAATCATGGTGTAATTCTATGTTGAAAAAGAAATGGAACACTTCTATATTCTTTTTCGACTGCAGACTTGTGAACAGATTCATCTAGGTGGATACATGTCCTTAGTCAAGAACAGATTCTGGTTAACGTTTGGATAAACTGGAACAAGCAAGTTTTATAGCTCATTAGTTATTAAGGTAAAGATTGGTGTAGAAAACTACTTTCAGTATGAGTTTAAAGTGGTGACATTCAAACTAATAATGGATCCACCATGTTAGAATAGTTACAGTTCGAAAGGTGCTTAACATATGCTGATGTGGTGTTAGTGTTTGAACAGGAACTAATAGAGAGCTTTTTGGACAACTGAACTTTTATCTTTGAAAGATTAAGATCAACTGATGTAAAACTCAAGTAAAACAAAAAGTGACGATAAATGAATAAAAGCTAGATTTCCCTTAGCACTTGTTGGTAGAGATAAATAAAGCTGACTAAGACGTAGGAAGCTAAAATTGGTAGAGATAAATAAAGCTGACTAAGACGTAGGAAGCTAAAATTGGTAGAGATAAATAAAGCTGACTAAAACGTGGGAAGCTAAAATCTGGGCTTGAATATCAAACATGAAAGAGTTTGCAGTTAACCATAGTAACTATACGCATATCGGTCAGCTAAAATCGTGGTTATGTATATATGTGTATACCTTTAACCAGAATACTAGATGTATATCTTTTCTACGACCAAGAAATAACTTTCACAAAATATCTCAGTCTAGCTTGTTTGGTCCAATACTACCTCATCACGGCTGGGATGTTTTCAAAACCAAAGAGCAGAATAGCCCCTTGAACCAATATGCTACAAGAGTGGGTATTTATTGTAACGAAAAGAAACTGGCATCGTGGCGTAGTATCTATATAATAAACCACTGCTCAGACAAGAGACTAGTTCTTCAGCTAGACCAAGCGGGAAAATCACTTGGATAGAAATACATTATATATTATTGAAAGAGAAGGGTGAATCACCCTACTTTCAAAAACCAGTTACATATAATTTGCATACTTTGTAAATCCATTCAATAAACCTGGAGGGTCTTAAAACATGTTGTGCAGCCATTCTGTGGAAGATAGACACTGTACACTTCAGCGAAGAAACTGGAAAACCATGAAGCAAGGAATACTGAAGCTTCTTTATAATGGTAACCTTAGCTGTATCTGGGAATGACACCCGATTTAGTTAGTTTAAATTTTATGTTATACTGGCTAAGAATATGATTGATGTGGCCACATAGTTTAGAAAATATAGTGAGAATGAAGCTCCAATCAAGCAAGAGAAAACTGCAACATTCGGAAGCTGCCTCTCACTCTTATAGTGAATGAACAAATATTGGTAAGAAAAAACTGTTCACAAAATAGATGGTGAGAAACATGTACTGGTTATTATATCAAGTGGGCACAGGATTATACCCTCCTTTGCACTAATGTTTAGATAATAGTAGATGCATTTGCCAGAAACTTTATTATTGGTTAGGATATATTCATGTTGATGTAGTAACAACATTACCCATTTAAAGAATTATTCAAAGAACTTGGAATTTTAAGACTAGAACGTTACGATACTAAACTCCAATAATGGACTGATCAACAGTGTCATAAAACATTTAGAAAATGTTGGATAAGATTATTCATCAAAAAGATTTCGGTTTATCACGTAATTAAAGTGTATGGCACCAGATGTAGCTCTTAATGAAGTTATCTTCTCCTTGAATGTAATGTATGATCAGCTACCCAGCACAGTTATGAGCATCTGCCCATTAGTAAATGTTACCTGGTTATGCCAGACAATAATGAACACCTTTGACCAAGCGTGCCAACAATTGTAGGTTACGATAGAGCATAATATAGGATATTTCAAAACAGTGAAGAAGAAGAAGGCACATTACAACACTGGGTAAATAGAAGCCTTTTTTTTACCCGAGGAATCTCACTGGAATTAACATTAAGAAAGTCACTCAACCACACCTCGACTTAAGGACTGTGATGGCATTAATTTCATTGAAAAGCAGAAAAGGGGTTGTTATCTTTGTTAACCAAATTGTACTAAGCCCAGTGATGCCAGATATTTTATGAATAGAAGTAGTTGTGTACAAAATAATGAATCAAAATCTATTCTGTACAGTATCATGAACAAGAAGTAAGATACACGTCTACACGTTTTTGAATATCATGTTAGTAAACTGAAAATGTTTATTTTGATATTTAGATGTATATATATATATATATAACTATTATAAATGTTATTTAAATCAGTAAATTCCACACAACTGACTATCTACCTGAAAATTAATAATATTGTAATTAGAAGCCTTGTTTAACATTCAGTTGATAAACATCTCCTCCGTTTTTAGATAAGTGTAAAGTAATAACAACTTATAGACAACCAAACACTCTGAGTTCATTTCGCAAAACGAGCTACCACCTATAAGTAGCATTCCATAAAGATAAATATTTAAAGTAGAAACGAGTATTTTTCCTTAGCTTCTGTAAAAATAAAACAGTATTATTTATCTTATTTTCTATACCGAAATAATTTACAATTAAATTGTGTCTTTATATTGATAATTGTTTTTTCTCATCAGCAATTTGATAGCCGATTTTCGTTACATTTTTATATCACGATACTAGGCTAATTGGTATACTATTTTATAGTGGTGCCATTTTTGGTTTTCTGTTGTTTTCTTGTAGAATAACATGAATGTGGCACAATCAAACTAACTATCCATCTTGAGTTATGTCAACGTCATGAGTCAATATAGACGAGGAAATCAGAGCAATCTAAGCTACTCAACTTGGTGAAGGATGCAGTAGTCTAGGTCTTTAAGTGTCTAATACTTTGAAAGGGTTAGAATTAAATTTCACCATGCAGGCATTAACCCACCTAGCAAGTTGAAAACTGGACTATAAGAATGATAGGCCAGATTAATTCGAACTCTACATGTTGCCCTGCCAAAGTAGACAAGCAGACACGGCATAACTTTCATGAAGTGCGTGTAATTAGCCTCATAAACAGGGTCTAGACTAACTTAATGAGCTTAAAGAAGTAACACGAATAAACAGTAGCTTGCGGGTTACCTGTGCGCAACATGATTGGTTCGTGTAATTAATCGTAAAGTATTTTTATATTAATTTATAATGCGCTAGGCTTTGACCATCTTCTTGAATTAATGAGGAGACGGACGTAACTGTGACAAGAATATTTGTGAAATAGGTTTGTTTGAAGTTAAGCACAAAGCTACACAATGGGCAATCTGTATTCTGCCCACCTCGGGTATCGAAGCCACTTTTCTAGCTTTGTGAGTCCGCAGACATACCGCTGTGCCACTGGGGGCTGTGAAATAGGAGAGAGGAAAAAAAGCAAACTACTCAAGATACTAAAAACGGTTCCCTGTTGGTTTTGGTTTGTGGTTGCTTTGTATTTCGCGCAAAGCTACACGAGTGCTATCTGTGCTAGCAGTGATAGACTAGAAGGAAGGCAGCTGGCTAACTCCACCCACGGATAGTCGAATTGATCATCACATTTTAATGTCCCCAAGGCTGAGAGAGTGAACATGTTCGATGACGGAAGTTCGAAACTGCAACCCGCAGATTGCGAGTCGAGCGCCCTATCCACCAGGCCATGCCAGGCCGCCTCCGGTGGGACAACGGTCGGTAAGTCTGCGGACTTACAACGCTAAAACCCGGGATTCGATTCCCCGCAATGAACAGAACATACAGCCCAACGTGGCTTTGATCTAGAAACAGTAATAAAATTGTGAATATAACAGAAACATATGACATGCAAAATACACAAGAAACTTCAAAACACAGTGAAGCAAGAAAGAAGAAATACTAGATAAAGAATGGATCAGGGTAAACAGCTGGAAAAGAAAGAAGAAATACTAGATAAAGAATGGATCAGGGTAGACAGCTGAAAAAGAAAGAAGAAATACTAGATAAAGAATGGATCGGGGTAGACAGTTGAAAAGCAAGAAGAAATACTAGATAAAGAATGAATCGGGGTAGACAGTTGAAAAGCAAGAAGAAATACTAGATAAAGAATGGATCGGGGTAGACAGTTGAAAAGAAAGAAGAACTACTAGATAAAGAATGGATCAGGATAGGCAATTGAAAAGAAGGAAGAAATACTAGATAAAGAATGGATCAGGGTAGACAGTTGAAAAGAATAAAAGAAATACTAGATAAAGAATGGATCACGGTAGACAGTTGAAAAAGAAAGAAGAAATACTAGATAAAGAATGGATCAGGATAGGCAATTGAAAAAAGAAGAAATACTAGATAAAGAATGAATCAGGGTAGACAGTTGAAAAGAATAAAAGAAATACTAGATAAAGAATGGATCAGGGTAGACAGTTGAAAAAGAAAGAAGAAATACTAGATAAAGAATGGATCAGGGTAGACAACTGAAAAAAAGAAGAAATACTAGATAAAGAATGAATCAGGGTAGACAGTTGAAAAGAATAAAAGAAATACTAGATAAAGAATGGATCAGGGTAGACAGTTGAAAAGAAAGAATAAATACTAGATAAAGAATGGATCAGGATAGACAGTTGAAAAGAAAGAAGAAATACTAGATAAAGAATGAATCAGGGTAGACAGTTGAAAACCACTCATGCGTAATTTCTAGTACATTAATGTATTTCAAGTGATTCTGATCTTTCTTGTATTTTGAGTAATTTCTATTTTAACATTACATATAATTATAAATGACATTGGAGTATATATGTCTATAAATGTCACTACAGGTAGACGACGATCTCAAATCAGGCGACCCAAAAATCGGAATGTTCCAGAAACCGGCTATTCTGGTTAACACTCTAACAGCTTGGAGAAATTCCTTACACCCGGACTTTTTCTGATTAATGATGCACACTTCCGACTTGACATTAAGAAAACTGCACTAAAAATTAGTGTACAAATAAGTAAGTAAAAATTTATTTTGGTCTTAATTTTAGATTAAATACCAGTATAGCCGCTTTGTTTGGAGGGGGTGGGGTCGATGTAGTACATTCGACTCATTTCAAACATGCCCTTTGGTTGTGCAGCCCTCTCTCTGGATTAACTTGAAATTTTACCCCTTTGGTTATCGTGCAAATGTCCAAAAGGCAAGTAAATAAATAACAACCTTTATGTATATATTTCATACTTTATTTATGTCATCTGTACAAACCAGGCCGGACGACCCCAAAACTGGAAAATTCCAAAATCCGGCATGGCTCACGTCCCGAGCATTCCGGATTTGGGAACAGGTACCTGTAATATGTTTTGAATAATTTACGTTTTGTCATTCTTGTATTTGAAATGTACTCTAAGAAAACAGGTGTGATTCCAATGAAAAAATTCACTGATCTTGACAAGCTAAGAATTCTAACCCTTGGAGGTGCAAATAACGAACAAATAAGCGTCCACACGCCCACTGACAAATCTGAAGGCTTACAACGCTAAAATCAGCTAATGCTTAAACCGTCTAATGCTTTCTCTCCGTTTTTTGCTTGCAGCCACCTACCTCCCTATCATTCTTCCTTTCAAAATTGTCAGTTTTGTTTTGTTTTTTTCACGTAGAAATTTCAAATAATCTCTTATCACGAGTGGGGTGAAGAGAAAAGTATTTCTAAGTACCCCCCCCCCGGTTGCATTTGATCCTAACTTTAGGGTCAAACATTCTTTAAATCGAAATTATTATCATGATTTTTGTTGTTGTTGATGTGTTAGTCTCTGCTATCACTTCTGAGACGTGTTTGTTGATCTGAAACGTCCAGAGGAGTGTGTTTGAAAGTGCCATAGACTGGTTATTAGTCACTGTATACAAACAGTCCTGTGAAGTGGTTGTACACAGTGCACTGTGTGTGTGTGTGTACTATATCGAAAAAAAAGATATTATAATTTTATTGCAAACAGGTTTCCCTCAAATGTTAAATTGTGTTGAGAGAGAGAGAAAGGCAGACCTAAGTTAGAGTTCAACGGATATTTATTTAAGACAAACAAGTGAAGAAAAAAATTTATTGGAAATGTGAGCAATTTGAAAAATAAAAATGCTAAAGCCACGAGATAACAATTGATGATAACGTTAGTCGAAAGTGTTGTGAGTACAATCATTCTGTCGCTGGTATTGAAGCTAAGAACGTAATGCACAGCATACGAAATGATTCAAAGAATACACGTGGTGCACCGCATTATGTTGTCTCACATAGATCGTTTGGACGCAGCCAAGCTGTGGCAGCTAAGTTGTCATCTGTAGGTAGCATAAAAAGAAGTATTGGGAATTTACGTGGGAAACAAAATCTAGGGCGGGTTAATCCAAATTATCGAAGATATATTGTTTTTCCAGAAGAGTACACTAAAACTGGAAATGGAGAAGAATTATAATGTTTGGCTCTGGTGCGATAGGTGATCAGATATTAATTCTCTGTACAAGTTACTGGCAAGTTGTGATCGGTTGTATACTGATGGAACATATAAGGCCATTCCAAGTATTTTTGAACAATTATATATGATCCACGGGCTGCAAGGAAGTACTGTCGTACCTTTAATTTATACTCTGTTGCCGAATAAAAATGAACACACATATATTAGACATCTTAGAGAGATAAAGGAGTTAGTACCTGTCTCAAATCCCCTGTCTAAACTAACAGATTTTGAACTTGATAAATGTAATTAACATTGAATTCCCACGTGCAGTTAATCGTGGGTGCTTTTCTTTTTCATTGTTGTCAGTGCATTTATCGTAACATTAGTGAAAATTGCCTCAAGCAAAGATACGACACAGATGCAGACTTCGCTTTAAAGATTCGCATGCTCTCTGCATTAACATTTATTCCTACAAACCACGTTGCAGAGATGTTAACTTTCTTATAAATAAAAACATCTTCCACTCGAAGTTCAACCTGTGGTTGATTATTTTGAGGATTCTGCTATTTAATTGTTATTTCGAAGAATTTTCCGTAAACCGTATTTCACACCAATAACATTGTGGAATTCACATCATTTTTTTCGACAGTATGATTTTAAATTGCTTTTATTTTGTTGTGTGTTAAATCTTAGTTAACTTATATTTCTCACTATAGTATTTTTGTTTTAATATTAGATTTCAGTGTGTTACTTTTATTTTAAGCGTATTTTGAATATAGTTGTAATCGTAACAAAATTGTGTGGCTTTGAGCTTGACAACAAATAAATAATTAATTTTATTTTCTGTTATTTTTACCATGTATTTGTAGTTTGGCGGAGGTTTTACTTATTTGCTTCCATAGTTTAAGAATAAACCATTGAAGAGAAGAAAGGGTGTTGTATCCTAGAAAAAAAATTTTACCATTCTGCGTAGGTTTTTTAAAGTTTAAAATTTTAATTTTACGTTGATTTCTGGGTTTAATAGTCCATTTCCCTGGTGAGAGTGAGCGGAAAGATTGGGAAAATTTCATGTCATTTACTAGTGGCTGTAGTCAGATATGAATAGTACTACCTTAACCCAGTCTAATTATATACACACTACTATCAAGGACACTTTCAACGAAGGTTGTTAAAAGAACAACCGAGATATATACTGATGTAGGTTATTTTAAAAGCAGTATTTTTAAATCACTGTTGTACTACAACTTTCTCCTAACCATGAAGATTGTTTATTAAAACAAAGCCCCCCCCCCCCACGTGGCACAGATGTATGTCTGCAGATTTATATTGCTAGTAACCAGGTTTCGATACCCGTGGTGGGCAGAGCACATATAGTCCTTTATGTAGCTTTATGCTTTATAACAAACAAAGAACAATTAAAATAAAACATATAATCATGTCAGTTTCTCTCATAAAGGGTCCCCAGTGGCAGAGCGGTATGTCTGCGGACTTACAATCCTAGAATCCGAGTTTCGATACCCGTGGTGGGCAAAGCACAAATAGCCAATTGTGTAGCTTTGTGCTTTATTACAAATAATCTCTCACAACGATCATTAGAATAACTCCGCAAGCTTTTTGATAATTATATAAAGGTTTAGAAAAAAAAAGAAGTTTAATGACTCTCAAGATTTTCGCTATTCAACTGACTTAATATATTTTGATTTTGTTTTTTATTGTGAAACTTTGATTGAAACTTTTTAATACTTTTATTGTAAAGATTATTTTGTATTGTCAGCTTAGTATATGGATTAAAGTCTAACCAAAGCTTCTAAGCTGTCAGAACCTCGGTAGATATTATATGGTTTACCGCCAGAAATATCATTAATAATGAGGGTACCCAACTGAACCAAACAATGCATTGTTATTTATTTTAAGTAGGAGCGTAAAAACAGAATATTGGAATAGCTATGTTATTCTTGGATTGATTTATGGTTTCTATTTGAAGTGATAGCTTACTCCAAGTGGAATTGTAAATTAATTGGATATTCCTTCAGATTACGGTTAATTGGAAAATTTCATCACTCATAAACATATAGAGCGCTAACAATCTATGAGAACATGCTGGTCGTCTCATGGCAGATTCTCATTTGTTTCAGCACTAACATCTAAGAACCATATCAGACAACGCTACGCTATAAACCTTTTATAACTCAAATATTATAATGCTTGCGTTATAAATGACAGAAGAGTTATGTTTTACCATGTACTTTCGATCCTAAAACCAACTGATTTTTATTGTTCTTCGTTTTTGGTACGTGAAATCATATATTCCATTTCAATACATTTTCTCCAACTTAATAATATTCTTGTCGATTTCGTGTATTTGCTATTACTATTGATATAATATAAATAAATGTGAATAATAATTCTCAGTGATATTTTCATATATGTATACGTGGGCTCTTGACCTAACAAAGTATAGACGAAGAAAAAAGAGCCACGATATAAGTGGCGTTCTCAAGTTTGACTGAGCCCATTTACTTGAAACTTCGTATTAAGAAGCCATTCAAAACAATAATCTAAGTTGAGATTTGTCGGAATGTTAAAACTTGAACTCTCAATGGCTTGGGTTTACGGACTGAAACAACAATTGCCATGAATTAACATGCAATGATTTTTCATTATAAATATCTTCGTTTAGATATTTATATTTCCCCCGTCCCCCCCCCCCCCAAAATGTACTTCAAAATTGACAAAACACGTGTAAATGATCATTCAAAATTATATGTGCGAACTTTTTTAATATAGATTGTTTCATATATATATATTTACAGACAATTTGTTAATACTACTCTCTCAATGAACTTCAAAATATAATATATCATTTGGTGTTACTTGTGGGATTACTAGGTTAGATAGAACCACATTAATACAGGGATGAGCTCATTGTACTAGATCTATTTGTTGTCTTAACGCAAAATTCAGAGTTTGTTGCATGCGTGGAGTAACTAGAACACATAAAATGAACCTTTAAAACCATACTTGAGAGTTTATTGAGTTACCCACCTTGGACTGTTTTTTTGTCGACGTTCTTGACATTTTTTTATCGTTTGAATGTAGCATTCAAGGCTTCGTATAGTATATAACGTACATGATTTTAAAGATGAATGACAGGAGTTTGTGTTATGGATTTTACGAAACTAGATAAACCTAATTAAATTTATTTCACTTTTAACAATGATCTTTCACTTTAAACAATAAAATTTAGTGCTTAGAGTTTGTTCACACTAGGTTAAAAGTAAAGTCGCGTTGATATTGCCTGTAATGTGAAAATGACTTAAACTTTGTTAACTAGCTAAATAAACATTTTTACAACGTAATCTCAAATTAAACCCCCTTAGTAAAAAAAAAAAACTGTTATTTTGTGGAAATTTTATGATTGCGTTAAATTCAGGTTCAATCCCTGTGATGGGCTCAGCAAAGTTAGGCTACTGTGCAGCTTTGTGTTTTAATAAGAAACATAAAACATAATTATTGTGTTAAATTTCTATTTAATTCAGCAATGATTTTCTAATCAAGCTTATATCAATACCTATTTTCCCTTCTTTACTTTATTAATTGAGCATATTATTTTATTGTTACGGCAATTAATGTTGTTATATAGCAGTTCATTATTTAATACACTCGACTACTAAATATTACGAGCAGATAAACGAAAAAAAATGAGAATTTTTGTGCCATCTGATGGGTATGTTTGTACACATAGCAATATTATTTTTGTCTATTTAGCGCCTTCAGAATATACCACAAATATGTATATTCCATTTATTGGTGAAAAAAGTATATTAAATATAATAAACTGAGAATTAATTACAAAACTTAGATAATTCTTAGTCACTGCCCTGCACCCGTTTCATTGTATTCAACTTAATAAAGGTAACTAGTTATTTAATTTACAGTAACATTAAAAGGAGGGAAAGACTGTACTAAGAAAACACTGTTACTTTTAAATTATTATTGGCTAGCTTCAATTAGCTCAGAGTAAAGTCTGAAAGTTAATAACACCAAAAATCAGGTTTCAATACCCGCGATGAGCAAAGTATAAATAACCGATTGTGTAGCTTTGTGCTCAACAACAAACAAAAGTCATGGGCTAAGGTACGATTCTAATGCACACTATTTGTGTTAATCGTTACCAGATCAGAATATTTATTGGCACTATAATCTGTTATTTTATCTACTAGACAACATTGTTTTTGCTTTCACAATTTTTGTTCATATTTTTCAATGTTGTTGTCAAACAGAATTTGCAACTTTTTTTTACTTGATTTACTGAGAAGGGGAGGAGGTTTCTTTGCTATGTCAAACATATATAGTCTTCTTGATTTTTCATTATTTTAATCCGCGGCTGAGTTGCTCATAGAACGGCTTTAAGCTTTGTTTTTTGTTTTTGTTTTTGTTTTTTTCAAGTGCAAACTTTTAGCTCATACCTCCGTCATCTCTTGGTCTAATTACAGTTTTGGACTCAGGAGGTCAAACTCTTTCGACTGGTGTATTTGACTACGCCGAAGATCTCATAGATCAATTTACTCTAATCCTGCCAAATGAATTTCAAGTTGAGGGTAGGCTGGTACAGGTCCTAATGAGCACTAAAATCGAATCGAGTATACGGGCGCGCCCCACGTTTGGTATTGTTGCCGCACAAAAATATAACTAATAAAAAGAAAACAAAGGTCTCATAGATCAATTTACTCTAATCCTGTCTAAAAGAATTTCAAGAGCCGTGGCTATTGAGGATTCCCTCTTGTTTGTTTTAGTTTCTTCCCATAGTATGTTTTTTTTTAAATTTGCTATATCATATTGTGAAAAAGCTAAATTGTAAATGATATACAATCTACGTACATTTATATTTTTCTATCCCAAGCCTAAGAACTTATAATTTTAGAAATCGATACCCACGTTGGACAGAGCACAGACTAACCATTGTAATGTAATGACGTATGCACAAGAAACCTGTTACTTGGTCCAACAGGTTTGCAGAATCTTCTGTATACCCCATATAACCACGCGATGTTTTTATATTTCGTGCTACCATAGAATAATTTGTTTGTTTCTATGTTGTTGTGATGCATAAATCAAGAATATAACCTTGGGTGTTTTGTTAGGTGGTTTAGAAACAAGTCTTCCCAGAAAAGCCTTGAGGGAACTAATCAAGATTGTTGTATTTAATAATGCAATAACATTCCTGAACATATATACGTTCTACGAGAAAGTATCCTGCTTTTGTAATAAACACACCTGACAAGAAAAGTCGATTATATGACCTTTGTCTCCTTCTCATATTATTGTAATTTGAGTAGTTGTGTAGTTTGGTGTGGATTGTCTGGGTAAGTTCAGAAGTCATTGAAGATATATGTTGTGGCTAATATCATAGAGATTTTACCTAAGCCATGATTTAGTTTAAGTTAAAGATTTAGAATGTCACCTTACTTGAGACATTCTGTTGTACCAGTTGAAAACTGCTACGTTCCTATCCGTTTATAACTAGAAATCAGAACAACAATCTGTCTTTATTCGGTTATATTCAGTGATATTTCCAAACATTTTCGTGCATTTCTTCTTGTGAGCAGGATGTAAGTAGCTTTATTGAATATATATTTACCTGAATATGTCTTTCTCTGAGCTCCAGCTGACGGAAAAGTTACTGTAGTACATTAAAACTAGCCAGTGTTATATTGAAAAACCCAGAACGTCTTTATAGTTCTAGTTTTGTGAGAAAAAATAAAAATTGTTTTCTTTGCTTTGCTTTTGTGTTTGAGTCTTTTCTTCGCTGTCATTATTCATTTTATTATTTTACAAAAAGGCTTACTGGTCTTCTAATTGTTTTGATATTTTGTATTTACCTGCAGATACTACAGACTAAACTATTGTGGTACTGAGACCAATAATATTTTTGTAGAGTTTATTATTTATGGACGTATTTATTCCATAAAGTTTCTTGTTACTGCAAAGTTTGTAGTTCATAATCATTTGCTGTAGAGAGAAAAACGCTGTGGCTGAGAAAGCGCGAGATATAACAGTTCAGCAAGGACTAGGGAAGGCTCTATTTTGGACCAAACCAAGTACTTAACCAGCCATGATGAGAGCTATGTTTGTGTTTTTTGGAGGTTGGAAAATATGTAGAAGAACTCGCTGTCACAACTGTTCAACTTCTATCGATTACCTCTTGTATGTAGAAGCACAGGTTACAAGGATGAGTCAAAAGGAGAATGACTAATCTGGTATTTCGAGATCAAATGGGATAGTCTCTATGGCACACTTGAGCTTTTAGTGCCTAGACCAGGTATTCCCAGGTGCTGATTAGGGCTGTTATGACCAAGGAAAAATGCATTTTGTGGATGAAGTCTTTCCAGAAGAGCCAACGCACCATCAATTGGAGCAGCGAACATCTCCCCACAACTTTGAAGATCCTTGGTAAGTCAAAAGCCTTTCACCCTCAAAGATGCTCTGAGAATGCCTTCAGGCAATGCTCAGTAATTCAGGTCGAAATGTAATGCAGTATTTCATTCTCCTGCTAATCAATTCTACTGCTGTGATACTGAGGCATCACCAATGATTTGGTAGTATGTGCTCGTCTGCATCACAACTGCAGTGAAGTAAAGCAGGTTAATCTACTAATATTTAAAGAGACTATTTGAACCATTTCTTTTACACTTCAGGAAAGGTTGTATCCTGGAATGATTGGACTCAAATATGGGTTACACAGAATCTGATGTTGACTTTGAATGGTTTATCATTCAGTGTCTTAGAACTCTTGGATAAAGAGCAACATAACGATTAGGACATAGTTTTTTTCTGAGTTGAGCTAGAGATGCTACCTTATGACAAAGTGAGCAGCAGTCCCTAAACTGAGTTCAAGGCTTGTAAAATGAGCTCCAGAAGAACTTAACCACTCACATAAATGATCTGAGAAGAATTCGTTGGAAGAACTCCTAAGCATGTCATCCACAGATCATGAGGAAGCCCTCATCAACAAGTTTGTAGAAAAGCTGATGAATATATAATTGTCGCGCATGTCTTAGTTTGAGATGTGGCTAATTCGGCTCCTGAACAATTGTAAAGGATAGCGGTGACAACAAAAGCTTCAATAAAACATTGGCTAACAGCTTTACTGCTACAGGTACTGCAAAATGCTGTAATCAAGTCACCATAGCACCCTGTGTGACCACAGGGCTTCTCAGACAGTTGAATGATTGTATCAATTATGCAACAAAAGTGGCTCTCAAGAAGATGCTTAGAGGGTGAAATATGAAGTCACTATTGTAGCTGTGGATTGTCAGATCACTTTATGTAGAATGGCTAATATCATTTTGTGAGGCTGGATCAGCAGACACATATTCTGGTTTAGACAACACTATAGCAAATGCAGGTGGGTTGAGCTTCAGGGTGAGGAACTGAAAATATAGACATAGCATGGGAACTACTTGCTGTGGAGCAAGATTAAAACATGATCATCACAAACTGATGAATACATTACTGACACACATAACAACTGAAACTTGTATGATCAGTTATGAGTGCTGGATGGGGTGATAACTGATGAATACATTGCTGATACACATAACAACTGAAATTTGTATGATCAGTTATGAGTGCTGGATGGGGTGATTATCATTTTGGTCCACTGAAACATGTTAGCCAATCTCTGATGTAGCTGTTGGTCTCAGACAGGGGTACTTCAGACTTAACATAATATCAAGACTGGATGGCACCAGGGAATATCACACGCTGTTTTAAGTGAGTCTAGATCAGAAGTGGTTTTCTGCTCATGTTCTTGCAAATACAGTGTGAAATGATGTAGATTTTTCAACCTGCATTGTCCAAAACAAAAACAAAAAAACTGGTAACGACGTGAACAACTCAAGCCAGATAGTTATAGGTTCTTCTCCGTAGAGAATAGTCCTGGATAAGTCGGTCTTCTGACCAAAACGTATAGAGGTAATCAATATTTTCTGGTTACTTGCAATTACTTTACCAAATGGAATGAAGCTTATCTGTATGTTTTTGATACTTTGGTTGAGCAATGGAAAACTGGAGAGGTCCGTATGACTCAGTGAGAAACTTCAACAACCAGTTGTTTGAAGAATTGTTTATGGAACTTGAACATGCTGAGTGGAATAAAGAATTTGTCATAAGTCAAGATGGTGTACTGTACACATGAGCAAAATAGCTGGCTGATTATTTTCAGAACTTCCCTGTGTTTAGATGAAAAGTACAGCTCTTAATGGATCTGATCTATAGCCCCTCCCAGTACAGGTGTACCAAGTGTCCACAGGACTATATGGAGAGGTTACATTCTAAAATATTTGATTCACATTAATTTGCATGTGAAACTGGGTAAAGCATTAAGCGAAAGAGATGCTTCAACAAAGCGGTAACAGAATGATCGTTTAAGCCTAATGATTGAGTATATCTGCAGTACATACTGTATACATCTTAGGTCTGGATGAAATGGCTTATATCTTGACAGCTGAATAAGGTAAATTATGAGTTTGATGTTTGCAAGCACATTCAATAAGTCAACAAGTAGAAACTCTATGTCATCAATAGGCCACTGAAGAAATGGTTCCTCCAACGATAAGGGGCGAATGAAGAAGTTGAATTTGATGGCATGGATACTGTATTGCATGATCTAGACTCATTTGAAGACGCTGACAGTAAATACATGACAGTCCGTGAAAAATCAGATGAAAAAAAGCTAGTAGAATGTTTGGTTGACTGCTATAATGATTGGCTTTATTGTTGCCATCATTTTCCTGATCAATATGGTTGGGATTATTTGCTCCATCAGATATTAGTATGGTGCTAGAGGTCAACAGTTAGGGTAGCTGTAAGATCTGAACAGCAATAGGGAGTCGCGACCCTTACTTTCCGAGCTATTCAGTAATAGCTCATAGTAGAACGCCTTTAGGATGTTGTGTGATTGCTACTCTACTACATAACAACTGGAAGAGTTGGTTGGTTGGTTGGTTAATGAAACAATGCCTTAAAAGTAGTTGTGTCCATTACTTTCTAAGTAGTTAACCAATGTTCGGTAGTGAGATGCTGGTATAATGTCTTGAAATTATTGTTAAATCTAACTAGTGAATAAAGAAGCATTTCTTTGGAGCAGGGGTAATACTCCCTGCATAATTAAAACTAGGACATCTGCGGTCATCAAATAATATTTTAGAGTATTTATGTTGGAATTTTATTGTTTCATGCTTTATGAACACTTAGATTTAGTTTTGTCTGTGAAAACTTTTTTTGTGAGTCTGGTAGCTCTACAACAGTTTTCCTGGGGTATATTAAGAGAAATGTGCTCTAACATAGCATAAGAAATAATCGGTGACTATAAAGTTTTAGTGGAATTTGTATCCTTTTGCTAGATTTATTCTGAAATGTTTTTCCTGTTTATCTTATGTAGTATATTTTATGGCCCCTAGATGGCAACAGTAACGTTGAAAGTGTTGCTATGCTATGATGAGATTAATTTTGCTGTCATCTGTGATATTTTTGCCACTTTAGACTGTACGTGTTTGTGTATATCTTGTAGTTAGCAGCACAAATGTGATATCGAGATACATTATGACAGAAATTTCGATTGAGTTTTGTGTGTGATTATTTTTGTTTTCTTTATATCATTCAACTTGAGGTTGAGCAGAAGCAGTAAGAGGAATCCGAATGCAGAATGTGTGCTCCAGCATACGGGAAGAGCAATAAATGCTGGATTTAGTTGACATGGCTATTGCAGGGCTTTTGAATGATGATATCATGAATTGTAAATATGCACTGCCTAATATATATACGTTAAATTAGATATAAGTGTATGTGTGTTTGTTATAATGTTTACATATATTACATTTAATATGAACCAGTCTGTGTATATTTAAATATGTACTTAAGATATTAGAGACATAATATTCCATGCAAATCAAGAATTTGGTTTGAATTTATTGAAATGTGTATATGTTTGGTTAGAGGTATAATCAAAGAAGAACCTGGCGTGTTCTGTATTTACTTAATATTGGTAAAGTCTGTTTAATCTTATACTAAGACATTCACAAGTGTGTTTCAGTGATAGGAACAAAATATTGCTAGAATAATCTACAACACGTGATGTGAGAAACATGGCGAATCCATAGTTTTCACTACTGTTGGTGAAAAAAAAAATTGTAATGAAATTACGATCATTGGTTCATTGAGAATATTAAAAACACGTAGTTTAGTTGTTGTTTTTCTAGTATCTATAATTTGGAAATAAGCTTGATATTAAGAATTAACTACTTCTAAACATTATGGTTATTTCTGAATGCTATATGCAGTATTGTCTTTCAGTGTGGTATATATTACACAAAATATTTTAACTACAATTAACTGCGAAATCATACTATTATTTTTCTATTGGCTACATGAATGAAATTCTGGATTTATTTGTGAAATCAGGCACAATGTTAGTTATTCTTTGTACCACATTTTAATTGTTTCAGAAAACAAGTTGGAGTTAAGAGCAAACAAGTTACAAACCGTATACTGCTAACGAAATTTCGGACCTATCAGAGTCCGAGTTTATTAAGAATTTTTAATCTTCACCTTTGCTTTATAAAGCCACGTGTTTTAACTATTGACTATCATGATCCCAATTTTTAAGACCTTTTCCTTATCACTGAAATTGATGGATTACTTCCTGGTAATTTTAATGACGTAGTGTTTACACTGTTAACTCTTGGAGGATTGCCAGATGAGTCCCAGAAGGAAGGTCAAGCCATTCCCCAAATCCCTATGGTGCTAAAAGAGGAACCACAGAAGTCAGGAACACCCACTACTGCATCAGCCTCTCCTACCAACTCGGGACTGACACGTTTCAGAACCTCTTTCCTCGAAACAAGCTACATGATATTTGTTTCTTAAAGGTGCACCTGCTTTTAGCGCTATAGCGAACAGTAATCAGGCTAACTACATTTTCCTTATCTAACGTTACATAGTTTAAACAATATTTGTTTTATATTTGAATAGCACCTGTTTAAAAAGCGTAAAAATATAAGTTCTGTGCAGAAATTTCCATATGTTAAACTGATAAAAAATAAATTCCTACAACAAATTTAAAGGAGGGGCTTTGTTTAAAACAGGCACAATTATCTAATTTTGTTCATGAATTGTATGCTGTCTTTCTGAGTGTCATCAATGAAAGGGTCATTTAAGCAAAGAAAAGAAAACAATTTGATTTGACTGAAGTTCGTTGCTTTTTCTAACGTTTAAAAAGCGAACCAACCCAAGATCTGTTAAAAGACAAGTACATAAATAAGCAAAATTAAAAAACAACAACCCTAATTATAAGAAATTTTGAGAGGATTTGATTGATCGTTTTGCAGGTAAGCATAAAGCTATCTGTGCTCTGTACCCATCACGGGTCTCGAAACCCGGTTTCTAGTGGCATAAGTCCGCAGACACACCACTGCGTCATTGGGAGATGTTTTGAGAAGAAGTAAAGAAGAATGTAATAATATGTCAATCCCACCGTATCTGCTATATCCAGTGCCGACGCGGTCTATCGGTAATACTAGAACTCATCAAGCCAGCTAGAATAGGTCATATATAGTAGTGATATATATATGTGTGTGTGTGTTTATAGGTATGTAATTTCATGTCGACGGTCTATCGGTAATGCTAGAGCTCATCAGGCCAGCTAGAATAGGACATATATAGTAGTGATATATATGTGTGTGTGTGTTCATAGGTATGTAATTTCATGTCGACGGTCTATCGGTAATACTAGAACTCATCAGGCCAGCTAGAATAGGACATATATAGTAGTGATATATATGTGTGTGTGTGTGTGTGTTCATAGGTATGTAATTTCATGTCGACGGTCTATCGGTAATACTAGAACTCATCAAGCCAGCTAGAATAAAACATATATAGTAGTGATATATATATGTGTGTGTGTGTGTGTTTATAGGTATGTAATTTCATGTCACCCAAAAGATGGCGGGCCATCAGCGGTATAATAATAATTGAGACGCTATTTACATCATGAATTAAGTTATATTACATCTTTAAGAGCAGGGTACTCTTCTGATTTAGAGAAAAATTTTAATATATTTATGATAAAACAGCGTTAGTTGGAATAATGATTATTGATGTTTCATACAGAACGTGTGGTTTTGCATATCATTGTGATTTTATATTTTCAGAAGCCTACAATGAATGCGATTTTCTCATATTTTCAACATACATCAGTTTAAATTTTGAACACTATTCTACCATCAATCTTTTGGTAACCTACTAGGACTTCATAAGTGTTTAAATATCTCAAGAGCTTGTAGGTTTGTTTCAGACTTTCGACTAAAGTTACATAATCGGCTATTTGCACATACTGGTTCCTAATTTTGAAGTGACAGACTAAAGAAAAGGCAACTAATCAACAGAACTCACGGATAACTCCTTGAACCGAATAGTGGCACTTTTTATGTTATATTTATAGCGCACCAACGGTGTGGTTACTAAGTATGGAGTGTGTTTTTGTTAATCGTGAATCGCCAGATTCTCTGTCCGGGTACTCTAAACACTAGCCACAATCACTTCATATCTGAAGAGAACTAGCTAAACATGCAGGCCAATTATTCAACAGAAACTCTAAGCTTTTAATATTGTTTACTTTGGTTACTATATTATTTAGTTAAGTCAGCTTTATTTAGAACATTTCATACTGACTTAACGTTATATTCATGGTTTTAAGGCAAAGCTATTGAATCGACATGCTGCCGTCTCTAATTCTGAATTACTGATCAGAGGGAAAGTAGCCAGTCAGCAGTACCTACCGCCCACCATCTACGATAAGTCATTGACTGTCACTGTTTTAACACACCCACAACTTAAAATGCTGGAATTATTTTGTGGTATTGCATTGAATAGAACTTGGTTCACCAGTTCCGAAATCCAGAGCTTTACACAAATAATTTAAAAATATTGTGGGTGTGAACGTGCTTTATAGTCATTATGAATAAGACCTATACACAGGATGGGTGAAGTGAAGAAAATGTGTCATTGGCCACTATTCAGTTCTTCACCTTATATAGCCGCACAATAGCATGTATAATAAATAAACTTAGTATTCCGAAAGTTGTTTAATCTCGAAGTCTAAGTAATTTTCGGAATAGAATACTAAGTTTATTTATTATTACAAATAATCCAAACGAGACTTGCACAGAGATACCTTGCCATAACCTCCACTGACTAAAGCAGACATATTTGGGATTGCACCTTTCTTTTATTTTACAGGGGTCGAAGGGGGGAAGTAGTAAAAATTGAGTTTTTTTTAGTTTCACCTGTTAGATAAATTTTGTAATTACAGAATATTAAATGAAACTTGCCAAAACAGGAAATAAACAAGATTTAGCTTTCAAGTTATTAATGTCACAGACAGATTAAAATGGTACTAAGTCTAATCATGAATAGTTTACAACAAAATCTTTTACTGACGTAATCCGTTGAACCTAACCTCACCAGGTTATTTGTTCTATGAGTTTGTAAGCTCTGACTTGAATGGCCCGGCATGGCCAGGTGGTTATGGCACTCGACTCGCAATCTGAGGGT